>NW_028234040.1:0-268677 GCF_037954325.1 Fistularia commersonii | reverse complement strand
GACATATATTGTGCAGAATCATGTCCTAAACAATATATTTGAACAGTAGAAATCTACTTGATGAAATTCATTAGTTATTGCCACTCCTAATCAAAATTGCTTCAACTCGGTGGGATAAGCACTTTTTGCACGAATGGCTATATCTTTTGATCTTGTCGCTGGATTACACTGAATTTGACATGTGTTGTGCAGAATCATGTCCTAAACAACATATTTCAACAGCAGAAAACCAGCTTGATTAAATCCATTAGTTATTTCCACTCTCAATCAAAAACGCTTCAACCCGATAAGATAAGCAGTTTTTGAACGAATGGCTATATCTTTTGAACCTGTGATGTGATTACACTGAATTTGACATATATTGTGCAGAATCATATCCTAAAAAACATATTTCAACAGCAGAAACCAGCTTGATGAAATTCATTGATTATTTCCACTCCGAATCCAAAAACGCTTCAACTCGGTGAGATAAGTACTTTTTTGAACGAATGGCGATATCTTTTTGAATCTATGAAGGGTTTATACTGAATTTGACATATATTGTGCAGAATCATGTCCTAAACAATATATTTCAACAGTAGAAATCTACTTGATGAAATTCATTAGTTATTGCCACTCCTAATCAAAATTGCTTCAACTCGGTGGGATAAGCACTTTTTGCACGAATGGCTATATCTTTTGATCTTGTCGCTGGATTACACTGAATTTGACATGTGTTGTGCAGAATCATGTCCTAAACAACATATTTCAACAGCAGAAAACCAGCTTGATTAAATCCATTAGTTATTTCCACTCCTAATCAAAAACGCTTCAACCCGATAAGATAAGCAGTTTTTTGAACGAATGGCTATATCTTTTGAACCTGTGATGTGATTACACTGAATTTGACATATATTGTGCAGAATCATATCCTAAAAAAACATATTTCAACAGCAGAAACCAGCTTGATGAAATTCATTGATTATTTCCACTCCGAATCCAAAAACGCTTCAACTCGGTGAGATAAGTACTTTTTGAACGAATGGCGATATCTTTTGAATCTATGAAGGGATTATACTGAATTTGACATATATTGTGCAGAATCATGTCCTAAACAACATATTTCAACAGCAGAAACCAGCGTGGAAACCAGCGTGATGGAATTCAAAAGTTATTTCCACTCCTAATCAAAAATGCTTCAACTCGGTGAGATAAGTACTTTTTGAACGAATGGCTATATCTTTTGAATATGTGAAGGGATCACACTGACTTTGACATATATTGTGCAGAATCATATCCTAAACAACATATTTCAACAGCAGAAACCAGCTTGACGAAATCCATCAGTTATTTCCACTCCTAATCAAAAACGCTTCAACCCGATAAGATAAGCAGTTTTTGAACGAATGGCTATATCTTTTGAACCTGTGATGTGATTACACTAAATTTGACATATATTGTTCAGAATCATGTCCTAAACAACATATTTCAACAGCAGAAACCAGCTTGATGAAATTCATTAGTTATTTCCACTCCTAATCAAAAATGCTTCAACTCGGTGATATAAGCACTTTTTGAACGAATGGCTATATCTTTTGAACTTGTGAAGGGATTACACTGAATTTGACATATATTGTGCAGAATCATGTCCTAAACAACATATTTCAACAGTAGAAATCTACTTGATGAAATTCATTAGTTATTGCCACTCCTAATCAAAATACTTCAACTTGGTGAGATAAGCACTTTTTGCACGAATGGCTATATCTTTTGATCTTGTCGCTGGATTACAAAGAATTTGACATGTGTTGTGCAGAATCATGTCCTAAACAACATATTTCAACAGCAGAAACCAGCTTGATTAAATCCATTAGTTATTTCCACTCTCAATCAAAAACGCTTCAACCCGATAAGATAAGCAGTTTTTGAACGAATGGCTATGTCTTTTGAACCTGTAATGTGATTACACTAAATTTGACATATATTGTGCAGAATTATGTCATAAACAACATATTTCAACAGCAGAAACCAGCTTGATGATATCCATTAGTTATTTCCACTCCTAATCAAAAACACTTCAACTCGGTGAGATAAGTCCTTTTTGAAAGAATGGATATATCCTTTGAACCTTTAATGGGATCACACTGAATTTGACATATATTGTGCAGAATCATATCCCAAAAAACATATTTCAACAGCAGAAACCAGCTTGATGAAATTCATTAGTTATTTCCACTCCTAAACAAAAACGCTTCAACTCGGTGAGATAAGCATTATTTGCAAGAATGGCTATATGTTTTGATCTTGTTGCTGGATTACACTGAATTTGAAATTTTTTCTGCAGAATCATGTCCTAAACAACTAATTTCAACAGCAAAAACCAGCGTGATGAAATTCAAAAGTTATTTCCACTCCTAATCAAAAACGCCTCAACGCGGTGAGATAAGTACTTTTTGAAAGAATGGCTATATCCTTTGAACCTGTAATGGGATCACACTGAATATGAATTTATATTGTGCAGAATCATATCCTAAAAAACATATTTCAACAGCAGAAACCAGCTTGATGAAATTCATTGATAATTTCCACTCCAAATCCAAAAACGCTTACACTCGGTGAGATAAGTACTTTTTGAACGAATGGCGATATCTTTTGAACCTATGAAGGGATTATACTGAATTTGACATATATTGGGCAGAATCATGTCCTAAACAACATATTTCAACAGCAGAAACCAGCTTGATAAAATCCATTAGTTATTTCCACTCCTAATCAAAAACGCTTCAACCCGATAAGATAAGCAGTTTTTGAACGAATGGCTATATCTTTTGAACCTGTGATGTGATTACACTGAATTTGACATATATTGTGCAGAATCATATCCTAAAAAACATATTTCAACAGCAGAAACCAGCTTGATGAAATTCATTGATTATTTCCACTCCGAATTCAAAAACGCTTCAACTCGGTGAGATAAGTACTTTTTGAACGAATGGCGATACCTTTTGAACCTATGAAGGGATTATACTGAATTTGACATATATTGTGCAGAATCATGTCCTAAACAATATATTTCAACAGTAGAAATCTACTTGATGAAATTCATTAGTTATTGCCACTCCTAATCAAAATTGCTTCAACTCGGTAAGATAAGCACTTTTTGCACGAATGGCTATATCTTTTGATCTTGTCGCTGGATTACACTGAATTTGACATGTGTTGTGCAGAATCATGTCCTAAACAACATATTTCAACAGCAGAAACCAGCTTGATTAAATCCATTAGTTATTTCCACTCCTAATCAAAAACGTTTCAACCCGATAAGATAAGCAATTTTTGAACGAATGGCTATATCTTTTGAACTTGTGAAGGGATTACACTGAATTTGACATATATTGTGCAGAATCATGTCCTAAACAATATATTTCAACAGTAGAAATCTACTTGATGAAATTCATTAGTTATTGCCACTCCTAATCAAAATTGCTTCAACTCGGTGGGATAAGCACTTTTTGCACGAATGGCTATATCTTTTGATCTTGTCGCTGGATTACACTGAATTTGACATGTGTTGTGCAGAATCATGTCCTAAACAACATATTTCAACAGCAGAAACCAGCTTGATTAAATCCATTAGTTATTTCCACTCCTAATCAAAAACGCTTCAACCCGATAAGATAAGCAGTTTTTGAACGAATGGCTATATCTTTTGAACCTGTGATGTGATTACACTGAATTTGACATATATTGTGCAGAATCATATCCTAAAAAACATATTTCAACAGCAGAAACCAGCTTGATGAAATTCATTGATTATTTCCACTCCGAATCCAAAAACGCTTCAACTCGGTGAGATAAGTACTTTTTGAACGAATGGCGATATCTTTTGAATCTATGAAGGGTTTATACTGAATTTGACATATATTGTGCAGAATCATGTCCTAAACAACATATTTCAACAGCAGAAACCAGCGTGATGGATTTCAAAAGTTATTTCCACTCCTAATCAAAAATGCTTCAACTCGGTGAGATAAGCACTTTTTTCACGAATGGCTATATCTTTTGATCTTATCCCTGGATTACACTGAATTTGATATGTGTTTTGCTGAATCATGTCCTAAACAACATATTTCAACAGCAGAAACCAGCTTGACGAAATCCATCAGTTATTTCCACTCCTAATCAAAAACGCTTCAACCCGATAAGATAAGCAGTTTTTGGACGAATGGCTATATCTTTTGAACCTGTGATGTGATTACACTAAATTTGACATATATTGTGCAGAATCATGTCCTAAACAACATATTTCAACAGCAGAAACCAGCTTGATGAAATTCATTAGTTATTTCCACTCCTAATCAAAAATGCTTCAACTCGGTGATACAAGCACTTTTTGAACGAATGGCTATATCTTTTGAACTTGTGAAGGGATTACACTGAATTTGACATATATTGTGCAGAATCATGTCCTAAACAACATATTTCAACAGTAGAAATCTACTTGATGAAATTCATTAGTTATTGCCACTCCTAATCCAAAAACGCATCAACTCGGTGGGATAAGTACTTTTTGAACGAATGGCGATATCTTTTGAACCTATGAAGGGATTACACTGAATTTGACATATATTGTGCAGAATCATGTCCTAAACAACATATTTCAACAGCAGAAACCAGCGTGATGAAATTCAAAAGTTATTTCCACTCCTAATCAAAAACGCTTCAACTCGGTGATATAAGTACTTTTTGAACGAATGGCTATATCTTTTGAACGTGTGAAGGGATTACACTTAATTTGACATATATTGTGCAGAATTATGTCATAAACAACATATTTCAACAGCAGAAACCAGCTTGATGATATCCATTAGTTATTTCCACTCCTAATCAAAAACACTTCAACTCGGTGAGATAAGTCCTTTTTGAAAGAATGGATATATCCTTTGAACCTTTAATGGGATCACACTGAATTTGACATATATTGTGCAGAATCATATCCCAAAAAACATATTTCAACAGCAGAAACCAGCTTGATGAAATTCATTAGTTATTTCCACTCCTAAACAAAAACGCTTCAACTCGGTGAGATAAGCATTATTTGCAAGAATGGCTATATGTTTTGATCTTGTTGCTGGATTACACTGAATTTGAAATTTTTTCTGCAGAATCATGTCCTAAACAACATATTTCAACAGCAGAAACCAGCTTGATGAAATTCATTAGTTATTTCTACTCCGAATCAAAAACGCTCAACTCGGTGAGATAAGTACTTTTTGATCGAATGGCAATATTTTTTGAACTTGTCGCTTGATTATACTGAATTTGACATATTTTGTGCAAAATCTTGTCCTAAACAACATATTTCATCAGCAGGAACCAGCTTGATGAAATTCATTAGTTATATCCACTCCTAATCAAAAACGCTTCAAATCGGTCTCATAAGCATGTTTTGAACGAATGGCTATATCCTTTGAACCTGTAATGGGCTCACAAGAATTTGACATATATTGTGCAGAATCATGTCCTAAACAACATATTTCAACAGCAGAAACCAGCTTGATGAAATTCAATAGTTATTTCCGCTCTTAATCAAAACCTCTTCAACTTGGTGAGATAAGCAATTTTTGAACGAATGGCTATATCTTTTGAACATGTGATGGGATTTCACTGAATTTGACATATATTGTGCAGAATCTTGTCCTAAACAACATATTTCAACAGCAGAAACCAGCTTGATGAAATTCATTAGTTATTTCCACTCCGAATCAAAAACGCTTCAACTCTGTGAGATAAGCACTTTTTGATCGAATGGCTATATCTTTTGAACTTGTCGCTGGATTATACTGAATTTGACATATTTTGTGCAGAATCTTGTCCTAAAAATCATATTTCAACAGCGGGAACCAGCTTGATGAAATTCATTAGTTATATCCACTCCTAATCAGAAACACTTTAACTCGGTCTCATGAGCACATTTTGAAAGAATGACTATATCCTTTGATCCTGTAATGGGCTCACAAGAATTTGACATATATTGTGCAGAATCATGTCCTAAACAACATATTTCAACAGTAGAAACCAGCTTGATGAAATTCATTAGTTATTTCCACTCCGAATCAAAAACGCTTCAACTCGGTGAGATAAGCACTTTTTGATCGAATAGCTATATCTTTTGAACTTGTAGCTGGATTACACTGAATTTGGCATGTGTTTTGCAGAATCATGTCCTAAACAACATATTTCAACAGCAGTAACCAGCTTGATGAAATCCATCAGATATTTCCACTCCTAATCAAAAACGCTTCAACCCGATAAGATAAGCAGATTTTGAACGAATGGCTATATCTTTTGATCCTGTGATGTGATTACACTAAATTTGACATATATTGTGCAGAATCATATCCTAAAAAACATATTTCAACAGCAGAAACCAGCTTGATGAAATTCATTGGTTATTTCCACTCCGAATCAAAAAAGCTTCAACTCGGTGAGATAAGTCCTTTTGAACGGATGGCTATATCCTTTGAACCTGTAATGGGCTCACAAGAATTTGACATATATTGTACAGAATCATGTCCTAAACAACATATTTCAACAGCAGAAACCAGCGTGATGAAATTCAAAAGTTATTTCCAATACTAATCAAAAACTCTTCAACTTGGTGAGAAAAGCAATTTTTGAACGAATGGCTATATTTTTTGAACCTGTGATGGGATTTCACTGAATTTGACATATATTGTGCAAAATCTTGTCCTAAACACCATATTTCAACAGCAGAAACCAGCTTGATGAAATTCATTAGTTATTTCCACTCCTAATCAGAAACGTCTTAACTCGGTGAGATAAGCACTTTTTTCACGAATGGCTATATCTTTTGATCTTATCGCTGGATTACACTTAATTTGACATGTGTTTTGCAAAATCATGTCCTAAAAAAACATATTTCAACAGCAGAAACCAGCTTGACGAAATCCATCAGTTATCTCACTCCTAATCAAAAACGCTTCAACCCGATAAGATAGGCAGTTTTTGAACGAATGGCTATATCTTTTGAACCTTTGATGTGATTACACTAAATTGGACATATATTGTGCAGAATCATATCCTAAACAACATATTTCAACAGCAGAAACCAGCTTGATGAAATTCATTAGTTATATCCACTCCTAATCAGAAACACTTTAACTCGGTCTCATGAGCACATTTTGAAAGAATGTCTATATCCTTTGAACCTGTAATGGGCTCACAAGAATTTGACATATATTGTGCAGAATCATGTCCTAAACAACATATTTCAACAGCAGAAACCAGCGTGATGAAATTCAAAAGTTATTTCCACTCCTAATCAAAAATGCTTCAACTCGGTGAGATAAGTACTTTTTGAACGAATGGCTATATCTTTTGAACATGTGAAGGGATTACACTGAATTTGACATATCTTGTCCAGAATCATGTCCTAAACAACAAATTTCAAGAGCAGAAACCAGCTTGATGAAATTCAAAAGTTATTTCCAATACTAATCAAAAACTCTTCAACTTGGTGAGAAAAGCAATTTTTGAACGAATGGCTATATTTTTTGAACCTGTGATGGGATTTCACTGAATTTGACATATATTGTGCAAAATCTTGTCCTAAACAACATATTTCAACAGCAGAAACCAGCTTGATGAAATTCATTAGTTATTTCCACTCCTAATCAGAAACGTCTCAACTCGGTGAGATAAGCACTTTTTTCACGAATGGCTATATCTTTTGATCTTATCGCTGGATTACACTTAATTTGACATGTGTTTTGCAGAATCATGTCCTAAACAACATATTTCAACAGCAGTAACCAGCTTGATGAAATCCATCAGATATTTCCACTCCTAATCAAAAACGCTTCAACCCGATAAGATAAGCAGATTTTGAACGAATGGCTATATCTTTTGATCCTGTGATGTGATTACACTAAATTTGACATATATTGTGCAGAATCATATCCTAAAAAAACATATTTCAACAGCAGAAACCAGCTTGATTAAATTCATTGGTTATTTCCACTCCGAATCAAAAACGCTTCAACTTGGTGAGATTAGTCCTTTTTGAACGGATGGCTATATCCTTTGAACCTGTAATGGGCTCACAAGAATTTGACATATATTGTGCAGAATCATGTCCTAAACAACATATTTCAACAGCAGAAACCAGCGTGATTAAATTCAAAAGTTATTTCCACTCCTAATCAAAAATGCTTCAACTCGGTGAGATAAGTACTTTTTGAACGAATGGCTATATCTTTTGAACATGTGATGGGATTTCACTGAATTTGACATATATTGTGCAGAATCTTGTCCTAAACAACATATTTCAACAGCAGAAACCAGCTTGATGAAATTCATTAGTTATTTCCACTCCGAATCAAAAACGCTTCAACTCTGTGAGATAAGCACTTTTTGATCGAATGGCTATATCTTTTGAACTTGTCGCTGGATTATACTGAATTTGACATATTTTGTGCAGAATCTTGTCCTAAAAATCATATTTCAACAGCGGGAACCAGCTTGATGAAATTCATTAGTTATATCCACTCCTAATCAGAAACACTTTAACTCGGTCTCATGAGCACATTTTGAAAGAATGACTATATCCTTTGATCCTGTAATGGGCTCACAAGAATTTGACATATATTGTGCAGAATCATGTCCTAAACAACATATTTCAACAGTAGAAACCAGCTTGATGAAATTCATTAGTTATTTCCACTCCGAATCAAAAACGCTTCAACTCGGTGAGATAAGCACTTTTTGATCGAATAGCTATATCTTTTGAACTTGTAGCTGGATTACACTGAATTTGGCATGTGTTTTGCAGAATCATGTCCTAAACAACATATTTCAACAGCAGTAACCAGCTTGATGAAATCCATCAGATATTTCCACTCCTAATCAAAAACGCTTCAACCCGATAAGATAAGCAGATTTTGAACGAATGGCTATATCTTTTGATCCTGTGATGTGATTACACTAAATTTGACATATATTGTGCAGAATCATATCCTAAAAAACATATTTCAACAGCAGAAACCAGCTTGATGAAATTCATTGGTTATTTCCACTCCGAATCAAAAAAGCTTCAACTCGGTGAGATAAGTCCTTTTGAACGGATGGCTATATCCTTTGAACCTGTAATGGGCTCACAAGAATTTGACATATATTGTACAGAATCATGTCCTAAACAACATATTTCAACAGCAGAAACCAGCGTGATGAAATTCAAAAGTTATTTCCAATACTAATCAAAAACTCTTCAACTTGGTGAGAAAAGCAATTTTTGAACGAATGGCTATATTTTTTGAACCTGTGATGGGATTTCACTGAATTTGACATATATTGTGCAAAATCTTGTCCTAAACACCATATTTCAACAGCAGAAACCAGCTTGATGAAATTCATTAGTTATTTCCACTCCTAATCAGAAACGTCTTAACTCGGTGAGATAAGCACTTTTTTCACGAATGGCTATATCTTTTGATCTTATCGCTGGATTACACTTAATTTGACATGTGTTTTGCAAAATCATGTCCTAAAAAAACATATTTCAACAGCAGAAACCAGCTTGACGAAATCCATCAGTTATCTCACTCCTAATCAAAAACGCTTCAACCCGATAAGATAGGCAGTTTTTGAACGAATGGCTATATCTTTTGAACCTTTGATGTGATTACACTAAATTGGACATATATTGTGCAGAATCATATCCTAAACAACATATTTCAACAGCAGAAACCAGCTTGATGAAATTCATTAGTTATATCCACTCCTAATCAGAAACACTTTAACTCGGTCTCATGAGCACATTTTGAAAGAATGTCTATATCCTTTGAACCTGTAATGGGCTCACAAGAATTTGACATATATTGTGCAGAATCATGTCCTAAACAACATATTTCAACAGCAGAAACCAGCGTGATGAAATTCAAAAGTTATTTCCACTCCTAATCAAAAATGCTTCAACTCGGTGAGATAAGTACTTTTTGAACGAATGGCTATATCTTTTGAACATGTGAAGGGATTACACTGAATTTGACATATCTTGTCCAGAATCATGTCCTAAACAACAAATTTCAAGAGCAGAAACCAGCTTGATGAAATTCAAAAGTTATTTCCAATACTAATCAAAAACTCTTCAACTTGGTTAGAAAAGCAATTTTTGAACGAATGGCTATATTTTTTGAACCTGTGATGGGATTTCACTGAATTTGACATATATTGTGCAAAATCTTGTCCTAAACAACATATTTCAACAGCAGAAACCAGCTTGATGAAATTCATTAGTTATTTCCACTCCTAATCAGAAACGTCTCAACTCGGTGAGATAAGCACTTTTTTCACGAATGGCTATATCTTTTGATCTTATCGCTGGATTACACTTAATTTGACATGTGTTTTGCAGAATCATGTCCTAAACAACATATTTCAACAGCAGTAACCAGCTTGATGAAATCCATCAGATATTTCCACTCCTAATCAAAAACGCTTCAACCCGATAAGATAAGCAGATTTTGAACGAATGGCTATATCTTTTGATCCTGTGATGTGATTACACTAAATTTGACATATATTGTGCAGAATCATATCCTAAAAAAACATATTTCAACAGCAGAAACCAGCTTGATTAAATTCATTGGTTATTTCCACTCCGAATCAAAAACGCTTCAACTTGGTGAGATTAGTCCTTTTTGAACGGATGGCTATATCCTTTGAACCTGTAATGGGCTCACAAGAATTTGACATATATTGTGCAGAATCATGTCCTAAACAACATATTTCAACAGCAGAAACCAGCGTGATTAAATTCAAAAGTTATTTCCACTCCTAATCAAAAATGCTTCAACTCGGTGAGATAAGTACTTTTTGAACGAATGGCTATATCTTTTGAACATGTGAAGGGATTACACTGAATTTGACATATCTTGTCCAAAATCATGTCCTAAACAACAAATTTCAAGAGCAGAAACCAGCTTGATGAAATTCATTAGTTATTTCCACTCCGAATCAAAAACGCTTCAACTCTGTGAGATAAGCACTTTTTGATCGAATGGCTATATCTTTTGAACTTGTCGCTGGATTATACTGAATTTGATATATTTTGTGCAGAATCTTGTCCTAAAAAACATATTTCAACAGCGGGAACAAGCTTGATGAAATTCATTAGTTATATCCACTCCTAATCAGAAACACTTTAACTCGGTCTCATGAGCACATTTTGAAAGAATGTCTATATCCTTTGAACCTGTAATTGGGCTCACAAGAATTTGACATATATTGTGCAGAATCATGTCCTAAACAACATATTTCAACAGCAGAAACCAGCTTGATGAAATTCATTAGTTATTTCCACTCCGAATCAAAAACGCTTCAACTCGTTGAGATAAGCACTTTTTGATCGAATAGCTATATCTTTTCAACTTGTAGCTGGATTACACTGAATTTGACATGTGTTTTACAGAATCATGTCCTAAACAACATATTTCAACAGCAGTAACCAGCTTGATGAAATCCATCAGATATTTCCACTCCTAATCAAAAACGCTTCAACCCGATAAGATAAGCAGATTTTGAACGAATGGCTATATCTTTTGATCCTGTGATGTGATTACACTAAATTTGACATATATTGTGCAGAATCATATCCTAAAAAACATATTTCAACAGCAGAAACCAGCTTGATGAAATTCTTTGGTTATTTCCACTCCGAATCAAAAACGCTTCAACTCGGTGAGATAAGTCCTTTTTGAACGGATGGCTATATCCTTTGAACCTGTAATGGGCTCACAAGAATTTGACATATATTGTGCAGAATCATGTCCTAAACAACATATTTCAACAGCAGAAACCAGCGTGATGAAATTCAAAAGTTATTTCCACTCCTAATCAAAAATGCTTCAACTCGGTGAGATAAGTACTTTTTGAACGAATGGCTATATCTTTTGAACATGTGAAGGGATTACACTGAATTTGACATATCTTGTCCAGAATCATGTCCTAAACAACAAATTTCAAGAGCAGAAACCAGCTTGATGAAATTCAAAAGTTATTTCCAATACTAATCAAAAACTCTTCAACTTGGTGAGAAAAGCAATTTTTGAACGAATGGCTATATTTTTTGAACCTGTGATGGGATTTCACTGAATTTGACATATATTGTGCAAAATCTTGTCCTAAACAACATATTTCAACAGCAGAAACCAGCTTGATGAAATTCATTAGTTATTTCCACTCCTAATCAGAAACGTCTCAACTCGGTGAGATAAGCACTTTTTTCACGAATGGCTATATCTTTTGATCTTATCGCTGGATTACACTTAATTTGACATGTGTTTTGCAGAATCATGTCCTAAACAACATATTTCAACAGCAGTAACCAGCTTGATGAAATCCATCAGATATTTCCACTCCTAATCAAAAACGCTTCAACCCGATAAGATAAGCAGATTTTGAACGAATGGCTATATCTTTTGATCCTGTGATGTGATTACACTAAATTTGACATATATTGTGCAGAATCATATCCTAAAAAAACATATTTCAACAGCAGAAACCAGCTTGATTAAATTCATTGGTTATTTCCACTCCGAATCAAAAACGCTTCAACTTGGTGAGATTAGTCCTTTTTGAACGGATGGCTATATCCTTTGAACCTGTAATGGGCTCACAAGAATTTGACATATATTGTGCAGAATCATGTCCTAAACAACATATTTCAACAGCAGAAACCAGCGTGATGAAATTCAAAAGTTATTTCCAATACTAATCAAAAACTCTTCAACTTGGTGAGAAAAGCAATTTTTGAACGAATGGCTATATTTTTTGAACCTGTGATGGGATTTCACTGAATTTGACATATATTGTGCAAAATCTTGTCCTAAACACCATATTTCAACAGCAGAAACCAGCTTGATGAAATTCATTAGTTATTTCCACTCCTAATCAGAAACGTCTTAACTCGGTGAGATAAGCACTTTTTTCACGAATGGCTATATCTTTTGATCTTATCGCTGGATTACACTTAATTTGACATGTGTTTTGCAAAATCATGTCCTAAAAAAACATATTTCAACAGCAGAAACCAGCTTGACGAAATCCATCAGTTATCTCACTCCTAATCAAAAACGCTTCAACCCGATAAGATAGGCAGTTTTTGAACGAATGGCTATATCTTTTGAACCTTTGATGTGATTACACTAAATTGGACATATATTGTGCAGAATCATATCCTAAACAACATATTTCAACAGCAGAAACCAGCTTGATGAAATTCATTAGTTATATCCACTCCTAATCAGAAACACTTTAACTCGGTCTCATGAGCACATTTTGAAAGAATGTCTATATCCTTTGAACCTGTAATGGGCTCACAAGAATTTGACATATATTGTGCAGAATCATGTCCTAAACAACATATTTCAACAGCAGAAACCAGCGTGATGAAATTCAAAAGTTATTTCCACTCCTAATCAAAAATGCTTCAACTCGGTGAGATAAGTACTTTTTGAACGAATGGCTATATCTTTTGAACATGTGAAGGGATTACACTGAATTTGACATATCTTGTCCAGAATCATGTCCTAAACAACAAATTTCAAGAGCAGAAACCAGCTTGATGAAATTCAAAAGTTATTTCCAATACTAATCAAAAACTCTTCAACTTGGTGAGAAAAGCAATTTTTGAACGAATGGCTATATTTTTTGAACCTGTGATGGGATTTCACTGAATTTGACATATATTGTGCAAAATCTTGTCCTAAACAACATATTTCAACAGCAGAAACCAGCTTGATGAAATTCATTAGTTATTTCCACTCCTAATCAGAAACGTCTCAACTCGGTGAGATAAGCACTTTTTTCACGAATGGCTATATCTTTTGATCTTATCGCTGGATTACACTTAATTTGACATGTGTTTTGCAGAATCATGTCCTAAACAACATATTTCAACAGCAGTAACCAGCTTGATGAAATCCATCAGATATTTCCACTCCTAATCAAAAACGCTTCAACCCGATAAGATAAGCAGATTTTGAACGAATGGCTATATCTTTTGATCCTGTGATGTGATTACACTAAATTTGACATATATTGTGCAGAATCATATCCTAAAAAAACATATTTCAACAGCAGAAACCAGCTTGATTAAATTCATTGGTTATTTCCACTCCGAATCAAAAACGCTTCAACTTGGTGAGATTAGTCCTTTTTGAACGGATGGCTATATCCTTTGAACCTGTAATGGGCTCACAAGAATTTGACATATATTGTGCAGAATCATGTCCTAAACAACATATTTCAACAGCAGAAACCAGCGTGATGAAATTCAAAAGTTATTTCCACTCCTAATCAAAAATGCTTCAACTCGGTGAGATAAGTACTTTTTGAACGAATGGCTATATCTTTTGAACATGTGAAGGGATTACACTGAATTTGACATATCTTGTCCAAAATCATGTCCTAAACAACAAATTTCAAGAGCAGAAACCAGCTTGATGAAATTCATTAGTTATTTCCACTCCGAATCAAAAACGCTTCAACTCTGTGAGATAAGCACTTTTTGATCGAATGGCTATATCTTTTGAACTTGTCGCTGGATTATACTGAATTTGATATATTTTGTGCAGAATCTTGTCCTAAAAAACATATTTCAACAGCGGGAACAAGCTTGATGAAATTCATTAGTTATATCCACTCCTAATCAGAAACACTTTAACTCGGTCTCATGAGCACATTTTGAAAGAATGTCTATATCCTTTGAACCTGTAATTGGGCTCACAAGAATTTGACATATATTGTGCAGAATCATGTCCTAAACAACATATTTCAACAGCAGAAACCAGCTTGATGAAATTCATTAGTTATTTCCACTCCGAATCAAAAACGCTTCAACTCGTTGAGATAAGCACTTTTTGATCGAATAGCTATATCTTTTCAACTTGTAGCTGGATTACACTGAATTTGACATGTGTTTTACAGAATCATGTCCTAAACAACATATTTCAACAGCAGTAACCAGCTTGATGAAATCCATCAGATATTTCCACTCCTAATCAAAAACGCTTCAACCCGATAAGATAAGCAGATTTTGAACGAATGGCTATATCTTTTGATCCTGTGATGTGATTACACTAAATTTGACATATATTGTGCAGAATCATATCCTAAAAAACATATTTCAACAGCAGAAACCAGCTTGATGAAATTCTTTGGTTATTTCCACTCCGAATCAAAAACGCTTCAACTCGGTGAGATAAGTCCTTTTTGAACGGATGGCTATATCCTTTGAACCTGTAATGGGCTCACAAGAATTTGACATATATTGTGCAGAATCATGTCCTAAACAACATATTTCAACAGCAGAAACCAGCGTGATGAAATTCAAAAGTTATTTCCACTCCTAATCAAAAATGCTTCAACTCGGTGAGATAAGTACTTTTTGAACGAATGGCTATATCTTTTGAACATGTGAAGGGATTACACTGAATTTGACATATCTTGTCCAGAATCATGTCCTAAACAACAAATTTCAAGAGCAGAAACCAGCTTGATGAAATTCAAAAGTTATTTCCAATACTAATCAAAAACTCTTCAACTTGGTGAGAAAAGCAATTTTTGAACGAATGGCTATATTTTTTGAACCTGTGATGGGATTTCACTGAATTTGACATATATTGTGCAAAATCTTGTCCTAAACAACATATTTCAACAGCAGAAACCAGCTTGATGAAATTCATTAGTTATTTCCACTCCTAATCAGAAACGTCTCAACTCGGTGAGATAAGCACTTTTTTCACGAATGGCTATATCTTTTGATCTTATCGCTGGATTACACTTAATTTGACATGTGTTTTGCAGAATCATGTCCTAAACAACATATTTCAACAGCAGTAACCAGCTTGATGAAATCCATCAGATATTTCCACTCCTAATCAAAAACGCTTCAACCCGATAAGATAAGCAGATTTTGAACGAATGGCTATATCTTTTGATCCTGTGATGTGATTACACTAAATTTGACATATATTGTGCAGAATCATATCCTAAAAAAACATATTTCAACAGCAGAAACCAGCTTGATGAAATTCATTGGTTATTTCCACTCCGAATCAAAAACGCTTCAACTTGGTGAGATTAGTCCTTTTTGAACGGATGGCTATATCCTTTGAACCTGTAATGGGCTCACAAGAATTTGACATATATTGTGCAGAATCATGTCCTAAACAACATATTTCAACAGCAGAAACCAGCGTGATTAAATTCAAAAGTTATTTCCACTCCTAATCAAAAATGCTTCAACTCGGTGAGATAAGTACTTTTTGAACGAATGGCTATATCTTTTGAACATGTGAAGGGATTACACTGAATATGACATATCTTGTCCAAAATCATGTCCTAAACAACAAATTTCAAGAGCAGAAACCAGCTTGATGAAATTCATTAGTTATTTCCACTCCGAATCAAAAACGCTTCAACTCTGTGAGATAAGCACTTTTTGATCGAATGGCTATATCTTTTGAACTTGTCGCTGGATTATACTGAATTTGATATATTTTGTGCAGAATCTTGTCCTAAAAAACATATTTCAACAGCGGGAACAAGCTTGATGAAATTCATTAGTTATATCCACTCCTAATCAGAAACACTTTAACTCGGTCTCATGAGCACATTTTGAAAGAATGTCTATATCCTTTGAACCTGTAATTGGGCTCACAAGAATTTGACATATATTGTGCAGAATCATGTCCTAAACAACATATTTCAACAGCAGAAACCAGCTTGATGAAATTCATTAGTTATTTCCACTCCGAATCAAAAACGCTTCAACTCGTTGAGATAAGCACTCTTTGATCGAATAGCTATATCTTTTCAACTTGTAGCTGGATTACACTGAATTTGACATGTGTTTTACAGAATCATGTCCTAAACAACATATTTCAACAGCAGTAACCAGCTTGATGAAATCCATCAGATATTTCCACTCCTAATCAAAAACGCTTCAACCCGATAAGATAAGCAGATTTTGAACGAATGGCTATATCTTTTGATCCTGTGATGTGATTACACTAAATTTGACATATATTGTGCAGAATCATATCCTAAAAAACATATTTCAACAGCAGAAACCAGCTTGATGAAATTCTTTGGTTATTTCCACTCCGAATCAAAAACGCTTCAACTCGGTGAGATAAGTCCTTTTTGAACGGATGGCTATATCCTTTGAACCTGTAATGGGCTCACAAGAATTTGACATATATTGTGCAGAATCATGTCCTAAACAACATATTTCAACAGCAGAAACCAGCGTGATGAAATTCAAAAGTTATTTCCACTCCTAATCAAAAATGCTTCAACTCGGTGAGATAAGTACTTTTTGAACGAATGGCTATATCTTTTGAACATGTGAAGGGATTACACTGAATTTGACATATCTTGTCCAGAATCATGTCCTAAACAACAAATTTCAAGAGCAGAAACCAGCTTGATGAAATTCAAAAGTTATTTCCAATACTAATCAAAAACTCTTCAACTTGGTGAGAAAAGCAATTTTTGAACGAATGGCTATATTTTTTGAACCTGTGATGGGATTTCACTGAATTTGACATATATTGTGCAAAATCTTGTCCTAAACAACATATTTCAACAGCAGAAACCAGCTTGATGAAATTCATTAGTTATTTCCACTCCTAATCAGAAACGTCTCAACTCGGTGAGATAAGCACTTTTTTCACGAATGGCTATATCTTTTGATCTTATCGCTGGATTACACTTAATTTGACATGTGTTTTGCAGAATCATGTCCTAAACAACATATTTCAACAGCAGTAACCAGCTTGATGAAATCCATCAGATATTTCCACTCCTAATCAAAAACGGTTCAACCCGATAAGATAAGCAGATTTTGAACGAATGGCTATATCTTTTGATCCTGTGATGTGATTACACTAAATTTGACATATATTGTGCAGAATCATATCCTAAAAAAACATATTTCAACAGCAGAAACCAGCTTGATGAAATTCATTGGTTATTTCCACTCCGAATCAAAAACGCTTCAACTTGGTGAGATTAGTCCTTTTTGAACGGATGGCTATATCCTTTGAACCTGTAATGGGCTCACAAGAATTTGACATATATTGTGCAGAATCATGTCCTAAACAACATATTTCAACAGCAGAAACCAGCGTGATTAAATTCAAAAGTTATTTCCACTCCTAATCAAAAATGCTTCAACTCGGTGAGATAAGTACTTTTTGAACGAATGGCTATATCTTTTGAACATGTGAAGGGATTACACTGAATTTGACATATCTTGTCCAAAATCATGTCCTAAACAACAAATTTCAAGAGCAGAAACCAGCTTGATGAAATTCATTAGTTATTTCCACTCCGAATCAAAAACGCTTCAACTCTGTGAGATAAGCACTTTTTGATCGAATGGCTATATCTTTTGAACTTGTCGCTGGATTATACTGAATTTGATATATTTTGTGGAGAATCTTGTCCTAAAAAACATATTTCAACAGCGGGAACAAGCTTGATGAAATTCATTAGTTATATCCACTCCTAATCAGAAACACTTTAACTCGGTCTCATGAGCACATTTTGAAAGAATGTCTATATCCTTTGAACCTGTAATGGGCTCACAAGAATTTGACATATATTGTGCAGAATCATGTCCTAAACAACATATTTCAACAGCAGAAAACAGCTTGATGAAATTCATTAGTTATTTCCACTCCGAATCAAAAACGCTTCAACTCGTTGAGATAAGCACTTTTTGATCGAATAGCTATATCTTTTCAACTTGTAGCTGGATTACACTGAATTTGACATGTGTTTTGCAGAATCATGTCCTAAACAACATATTTCAACAGCAGTAACCAGCTTGATGAAATCCATCAGATATTTCCACTCCTAATCAAAAACGCTTTCAACCCGATAAGATAAGCAGATTTTGAACGAATGGCTATATCTTTTGATCCTGTGATGTGATTACACTAAATTTGACATATATTGTGCAGAATCATATCCTAAAAAACATATTTCAACAGCAGAAACCAGCTTGATGAAATTCATTGGTTATTTCCACTCCGAATCAAAAACGCTTCAACTCGGTGAGATAAGTCCTTTTTGAACGGATGGCTATATCCTTTGAACCTGTAAAGGGCTCACAAGAATTTGACATATATTGTGCAGAATCATGTCCTAAACAACATATTTCAACAGCAGAAACCAGCGTGATAAAATTCAAAAGTTATTTCCACTCCTAATCAAAAATGCTTCAACTCGGTGAGATAAGTACTTTTTGAACGAATGGCTATATCTTTTGAACATGTGAAGGGATTACACTGAATTTGACATATCTTGTCCAGAATCATGTCCTAAACAACAAATTTCAAGAGCAGAAACCAGCTTGATGAAATTCAAAAGTTATTTCCAATACTAATCAAAAACTCTTCAACTTGGTGAGAAAAGCAATTTTTGAACGAATGGCTATATTTTTTGAACCTGTGATGGGATTTCACTGAATTTGACATATATTGTGCAAAATCTTGTCCTAAACAACATATTTCAACAGCAGAAACCAGCTTGATGAAATTCATTAGTTATTTCCACTCCTAATCAGAAACGTCTCAACTCGGTGAGATAAGCACTTTTTTCACGAATGGCTATATCTTTTGATCTTATCGCTGGATTACACTTAATTTGACATGTGTTTTGCAGAATCATGTCCTAAACAACATATTTCAACAGCAGTAACCAGCTTGATGAAATCCATCAGATATTTCCACTCCTAATCAAAAACGCTTCAACCCGATAAGATAAGCAGATTTTGAACGAATGGCTATATCTTTTGATCCTGTGATGTGATTACACTAAATTTGACATATATTGTGCAGAATCATATCCTAAAAAAACATATTTCAACAGCAGAAACCAGCTTGATGAAATTCATTGGTTATTTCCACTCCGAATCAAAAACGCTTCAACTTGGTGAGATTAGTCCTTTTTGAACGGATGGCTATATCCTTTGAACCTGTAATGGGCTCACAAGAATTTGACATATATTGTGCAGAATCATGTCCTAAACAACATATTTCAACAGCAGAAACCAGCGTGATTAAATTCAAAAGTTATTTCCACTCCTAATCAAAAATGCTTCAACTCGGTGAGATAAGTACTTTTTGAACGAATGGCTATATCTTTTGAACATGTGAAGGGATTACACTGAATTTGACATATCTTGTCCAAAATCATGTCCTAAACAACAAATTTCAAGAGCAGAAACCAGCTTGATGAAATTCATTAGTTATTTCCACTCCGAATCAAAAACGCTTCAACTCTGTGAGATAAGCACTTTTTGATCGAATGGCTATATCTTTTGAACTTGTCGCTGGATTATACTGAATTTGATATATTTTGTGCAGAATCTTGTCCTAAAAAACATATTTCAACAGCGGGAACAAGCTTGATGAAATTCATTAGTTATATCCACTCCTAATAAGAAACACTTTAACTCGGTCTCATGAGCACATTTTGAAAGAATGACTATATCCTTTGAACCTGTAATGGGCTCACGAGAATTTGACATATATTGTGCAGAATCATGTCCTAAACAACATATTTCAACAGTAGAAACCAGCTTGATGAAATTCATTAGTTATTTCCACTGCGAATCAAAAACGCTTCAACTCGGTGAGATAAGCACTTTTTGATCGAATAGCTATATCTTTTCAACTTGTAGCTGGATTACACTGAATTTGACATGTGTTTTGCAGAATCATGTCCTAAACAACATATTTCAACAGCAGTAACCAGCTTGATGAAATCCATCAGATATTTCCACTCCTAATCAAAAACGCTTTCAACCCGATAAGATAAGCAGATTTTGAACGAATGGCTATATCTTTTGATCCTGTGATGTGATTACACTAAATTTGACATATATTGTGCAGAATCATATCCTAAAAAAACATATTTCAACAGCAGAAACCAGCTTGATGAAATTCATTGGTTATTTCCACTCCGAATCAAAAACGCTTCAACTCGGTGAGATAAGTCCTTTTTGAACGGATGGCTATATCCTTTGAACCTGTAATGGGCTCACAAGAATTTGACATATATTGTGCAGAATCATGTCCCAAACAACATATTTCAACAGCAGAAACCAGCGTGATGAAATTCAAAAGTTATTTCCACTCCTAATCAAAAACTCTTCAACTCGGTGAGATAAGTACTTTTTGAACGAATGGCTATATCTTTTGAACATGTGAAGGGATTACACTGAATTTGACATATCTTTTCCAGAATCATGTCCTAAACAACAAATTTCAAGAGCAGAAACCAGCTTGATGAAATTCAAAAGTTATTTCCAATACTAATCAAAAACTCTTCAACTTGGTGAGAAAAGCAATTTTTGAACGAATGGCTATATTTTTTGAACCTGTGATGGGATTTCACTGAATTTGACATATATTGTGCAAAATCTTGTCCTAAACAACATATTTCAACAGCAGAAAACAGCTTGATGAAATTCATTAGTTATTTCCACTCCTAATCAGAAACGTCTCAACTCGGTGAGATAAGCACTTTTTTCACGAATGGCTATATCTTTTGATCTTATCGCTGGATTACACTTAATTTGGCATGTGTTTTGCAGAATCATGTCCTAAAAAAACATATTTCAACAGCAGAAACCAGCTTGACAAAATCCATCAGTTATTTCCACTCCTAATCAAAAACGCTTCAACCCGATAAGATAGGCAGTTTTTGATCGAATGGCTATATCTTTTGAACCTTTGATGTGATTACACTAAATTGGACACATATTGTGCAGAATCATATCCTAAACAACATATTTCAACAGCAGAAACCAGCTTGATGAAATTCATTGGTTATTTCCACTCCAAATCAAAAATGTTTCAACTCGGTGAGATAAGTCGTTTTTGAACGAATGGCTATATCCTTTGAACCTGTAATGGGATCACACTGACTTTGACATATATTGTGCAGAATCATATCCTAAACAACATATTTCAACAGCAGAAACCAGCTTGATGAAATTCATTAGTTATTTCCACTCCTAATCAAAAATGATTCAACTCGGTGAGATAAGCACTTTTTGAACGAATGGCTATATCTTTTGAACTTGTGAAGGGATTACACTGAATTTGACATATATTGTGCAGAATCATGTCCTAAACAACATATTTCAACAGGAGAAATCTACTTGATGAAATTCATTAGTTATTGCCACTCTCAATCAAAAACGCTTCAACCCGATAAGATAAGCAGTTTTTGAACGAATGGCGATATATTTTGAACCTATGAAGGGATAACACTGAATTTGACATATATTGTGCAGAATCATGTCCTAAAGAACATATTTCAACAGCAGAAACCAGCGTGATGAAATTCAAAAGTTATTTCTACTCCTAATCAAAAACGCTTCAACTCGGTGATATAAGTACTTTTTGAACGAATGGCTATATCTTTTGAACTTGTGAAGGGATTACACTTAATTTGACATATATTGTGCAGAATTATGTCATAAACAACATATTTCAACAGCAGAAACCAGCTTGATGATATCCATTAGTTATTTCCACTCCTAATCAAAAACGCTTCAACTCGGTGAGATAAGTCCTTTTTGAAAGAATGGCTATATCCTTTGAACCTTTAATGGGATCACACTGAATTTGACATATATTGTGCAGAATCATATCCCAAAAAACATATTTCAACAGCAGAAACCAGCTTGATGAAATTCATTAGTTATTTCCACTCCTAAACAAAAACGCTTCAACTCGGTGAGATAAGCATTATTTGCAAGAATGGCTATATCTTTTGATCTTTTTGCTGGATAACACTGAATTTGAAATATTTTCTGCAGAATCATGTCCTAAACAACATATTTCAACAGCAGGAACCAGCTTGATGAAATTCATTAGTTACATCCACTCCTAATCAAAAACGCTTCAAATCGGTCTCATAAGCATGTTTTGAACGAATGGCTATATCCTTTGAACCTGTAATGGGCTCACAAGAATTTGACATTTATTGTGCAGAATCATGTCCTAAACAACATATTTCAACAGCAGAAACCAGCTTGATGAAATTCATTAGTTATTTCCACTCCGAATCAAAAACGCTTCAACTCGGTGAGATAAGCACTTTTTGATCGAATAGCTATATCTTTTCAACTTGTAGCTGGATTACACTGAATTTGACATGTGTTTTGCAGAATCATGTCCTAAACAACATATTTCAACAGCAGTAACCAGCTTGATGAAATCCATCAGTTATTTCCACTCCCAATCAAAAACGCTTCAACCCGATAAGATAAGCAGTTTTTGAACGAATGGCTATATCTTTTGATCCTGTGATGTGATTACACTAAATTTGACATATATTGTGCAGAATCATATCCTAAAAAACATATTTCAACAGCAAAAACCAGCTTGATGAAATTCATTGGTTATTTCCACTCCGAATCAAAAACGCCTCAACTCGGGGAGATAAGTTCTTTTGGAACGACTGGCGATATCTTTTGGACCTATGAAGGGATTACACTGAATTTGACATATATTGTGCAGAAACATGTTCTAAACAACATATTTCAACAGCAGAAACCAGCTTGATGAAATTCAAAAGTTATTTCCATTCCTAATCAAAAACGCTTCAACTCGGTGAGATTAGTACTTTTTAAACAAATGGCTATATCTTTTGAACTTGTGAAGGGATTACACTGAATTTGACATATATTGTGCAGAATCATGTCCGAAACAACATATTTCAACAGCAGAAACCAGCTTGTAGAAATTCATTAGTTATTTCCACTCCTAATCAAACACGCTTCAAGTCGGTGAGATAAATTCTTTTGGAACGACTGGCGATATCTTTTGAACCTATGAAGGGATTACACTGAATTTGACATATATTGTGCAGAAACATGTTCTAAACAACATATTTCAACAGCAAAAACCAGCTTGATGAAATTCAAAAGTTATTTCCACTCCTAATCAAAAACGCTTCAACTCGTTGAGATAAGCACTTTTTGAACGAATGACTATATCTTTTGAACTTGTGAAGGAATTACACTGAATTTGACAAATATTGAGCAGAATCATGTCCTAAACAACATATTTCAACAGTAGAAATCTACTTGATGAAATTCATTAGTTATTGCCACTCCTAATCATAATTGCTTCAACTCTGTGAGATAAGCACTTTCTGCATGAATGGCTATATCTTTTGATCTTGTCGCTGGATTACACTGAATTTGACATGTGTTGTGCAGAATCATGTCCTAAACAACATATTTCAACAGCAGAAACCAGCTTGATTAAATCCATTAGTTATTTCCACTCTCAATCAAAAACGCTTCAACCCGATAAGATAAAGAGTTTTTGAACGAATGGCTATATCTTTTGAACATGTGAAGGGATGACACTGAATTTGACATATATTGTGCATATTCATGTCCTAAACAACATATTTCAACAGCAAAAACCAGCGAGATGAAATTCATTGATTATTTCCACTCCGAATCAAAAATGCTTCAACTCGGTGAGATAAGCACTTTTTGATAGAATGGCAATATCTTTTGAACTTGTCGCTGGATTATACTGAATATGATATATTTTGTGCAGAACCATGTCCTAAACAACATATTTCAACAGCAGGAACCAGCTTGATGAAATTCATCAGCTATTTGCACTCCTAATCAAAAACGCTTCAACTCAGTCTCATAAGCACGTTTTCAACGAATGGCTATATCCTTTCAACCTGTAATGGGCTCACACGAATTTGACATATATTGTGCAGAATCATGTCCTAAACAACATATTTCAACAACAGAAACCAGCTTGATGAAATTCAAAAGTTATTTCCACTCCTAATCAGAAATGTCTCAACTCGGTGAGTTAAGCACTTTTTGAACGAATGGCTATATCTTTTTGACTTTTGATGGTATATCTCTGGATATGACATATATTGTGCAGAATCTTTACCTAACAACATATTTCAACAGCAGAAACCAGCTTGACGTAATTCATTAGTTATTTCCACTCCGAATCAAAAACGCTTCAACTCAGTGGGATAAGCACTTTTATGACGAATGGCTATATCTTTTGATCTTATCGCTGGATTACACTGAATTTGACATGTGTTTTGCAGAATCATGTCCTAAACAACATATTTCAACAGCAGAAACCAGCTTGACGAAATCCATCAGTTATTTCCACTCCTAATCAAAAACGCTTCAACCTGATAAGATAAGCAGTTTTTGAACGAATGGCTATATCTTTGAACCTGTGATGTGATTACACTAAATTTGACATATATTGTGCAGAATCATATCCTAAAAAACATATTTCAACAGCAGAAACCAGCTTGATGAAATTCAAAAGTTTTTTCCACTCCTAATCAAAAACGCTTCAACTCGGTGAGATAAGTACTTTTTGAACAAATGGCTATATCTTTTGAACTTATGAAGGGATTACACTGAATTTGACATATATTGTGCAGAATCATGACCTAAACAATATATTTCAACAGCAGAAACCAGTTTGTAGAAATTCATTAGTTATTTCAACTCCTAATCAAAAACGCTTCAACTCGGTGAGATAAGTACTTTTTGAACGAATACCTATATCCTATGAACCTGTAATGGGATCACACTGACTTTGACATATATTGTGCAGAATCATATCCTAAACAACATATTTCAACAGCAAAAACCAGCTTGATGAAATTCATTAGTTATTTACACTCCTAATCAAAAACGCTTCAAATCGGTAAGATAAGTACTTTTTGAACGAATGGCTATATCTTTTGAACATGTGAAGGGATCACACTGACTTTGACATATATTGTGCAGAATCATGTCCTAAACAACATATTTCAAGAGCAGAAACCAGCTTGATGAAATTCATTAGTTATTTCCACTCCTAATAAAAAACACGCTTCAATTTTGTGAGATAAGCACTTTTTGAAAGAATGGCTATATCTTTTGAACTTGTGAAGGGATTACACTGAATTTGACATATATTGTGCAGAATCATGTCCTAAACAACATATTTCAACAGTAGAAATCTACTTGATGAAATTCATTAGTTATTCCCACTCCTAATCAAAATTGCTTCAACTCGGTGAGATAAGCACTTTTTGAACGAATGGCTATATCTTTTGATCTTGTCGCTGGATTACACTGAATTTGACATGTGTTGTGTAGAATCATGTCCTAAACAACATATTTCAACAGCAGTAACCAGCTTGATTAAATCCATTAGTTATTTCCACTCCTAATCAAAAACGCTTCAACCCGATAAGATAAGCAGTTTTTGAACGAATGACTATATCTTTTGAACCTGTGATGTGATTACACTGAATTTGACATATATTGTGCAGAATCATATCCTAAAAAAACATATTTCAACAGCAGAAACCAGCTTGATGAAATTCATTGATTATTTCCACTCCGAATCCAAAAACGCTTCAACTCGGTGAGATAAGTACTTTTTGAACGAATGGCGATATATCATAACCTATGAAGGGATTATACTGAATTTGACATATATTGTGCTGAATCATGTCCTAAACAACATATATCAACAGCAGAAACCAGCGTGATGAAATTCAAAAGTTTTTTCCACTCCTAATCAAAAACGCTTCAACTCGGTGAGATAAGTACTTTTTGAACGAATGGCGATATCTTTTTAACCTATGAAGGGATTACACTGAATTTGACATATATTGTGCAGAATCATGTCATGAACAACATATTTCAACAGCAAAAACCAGCTTGGTGAAATTCAAAAGTTATTTCCACTCCTAATCAAAAACGCTTCAACTCGGTGAGATAAGTACTTTTTGAATGAATGGCTATATCTTTTGAACCTATGAAGGGATTACACTGAATTTGACATATAGTGTGCAGAATCATGTTCTAAACAACATATATCAACAGCAGAAACCAGATTGATGAAATTCATTAGTTGTTTCCACTCCTAATCAAAAACGTTTCAACTCGGTGAGATAAGTACTTTTTGAACGAATGGCTATATCTTTTGAACCTGTGAAGGGATTACACTGAATTTGACATATATTGTGCATAATCATGTCATAAACAACATATTTCAACAGCAGAAACCAGCTTTATGAAATTCATTAGTTATTTCCAACTCGAATCAAAAACGCTTCAACTCGGTGAGATAAGCACTTTTTGATCGAATAGCTATATCTTTTGAACTTTTGATTGGATTTCACTGAATGGGACATATATTGTGCAGAATTATGTCCTAAACAACATATTTAAAAGTCAGAAACCAGCTTGATGAAATTAATTAGTTTTTTCCACTCCGAATCAAAAACGATTCAACTCGGTGAGATAAGCAGTTTTTGAACGAATGGCTATATCTTTTGATCCTGTGATGTGATTACACTAAATTTGACATATATTGTGCAGAATCATATCCTAAAAAACATATTTCAACAGCAGAAACCAGCTTGATGAAATTCATTGGTTATTTCCACTCCGAATCAAAAACGCCTCAACTCGGGGAGATAAGTTCTTTTGGAACGACTGGCGATATCTTTTGAACCTATGAAGGGATTACACTGAATTTGACATATATTGTGCAGAAACATGTTCTAAACAAAATATTTCAACAGCAGAAACCAGATTGATGAAATTCAAAAGTTATTTCCACTCCTAATCAAAAACGCTTCAACTCGGTGAGATAAGCACTTTTATGACGAATGGCTATATCTTTTGATCTTATCGCTGGATTACACTGAATTTGACATATATTGTGCAAAATCATGTCCTAAAAAACATATTTCAACAGCAGAAACCAGCTTGACGAAATCCATCAGTTATTTCCACTCCTAATCAAAAACGCTTCAACCCGATAAGATAAGCAGTTTTTGAACGAATGGCTATATCTTTTGAACCTGTGATGTGATTACACTGAATTAGACATATATTGTGAAGAATCATATCCTAAAAAACATATTTCAACAGCAGAAACCAGCTTGATGAAATTCATTGGTTATTTCCACTCCGAATCAAAAACGCTTCAACTCGGTGAGATAAGCACTTTTATGACGAATGGCTATATCTTTTGATCTTATCGCTGGATTACACTGAATTTGATATGTGTTTTGCAGAATCATGTCCTAAACAACATATTTCAACAGCAGAAACCAGCTTGACGAAATCCATCAGTTATTTCCACTCCTAATCAAAAACGCTTCAACCCGATGAGATAAGCAGTTTTTGAACGAATGGTTATATCTTTTGAACCTGCGATGTGATTACACTACATTTGACATTTATTGTGCAGAATCATATCCTAAAAAACATATTTCAACAGCAGAAATCAGCTTGATGAAATTCATTGGTTATTTCCACTCCGAATCAAAAACGCCTCACCTCGGTGAGATAAGTTCTTTTGGAACGACTGGCGATATCTTTTGGACCTATGAAGGGATTACACTGAATTTGACATATATTGTGCAGAAACATGTTCTAAACAACATATTTCAACAGCAGAAACCAGCTTGATGAAATTCAAAAGTTATTTTCACTCCTAATCAAAAACGCTTCAACTCGGTGAGATAAGTACTTTTTTAACAAATGGCTATATCTTTTGAACTTGTGAAGGGATTACACTGAATTTGACATATATTGTGCAGAATCATGTCCGAAACAACATATTTCAACAGCAGAAACCAGCTTGTAGAAATTCATTAGTTATTTCCACTCCTAATCAAACACGCTTCAAGTCGGTGAGATAAATTCTTTTGGAACGACTGGCGATATCTTTTGAACCTATGAAGGGATTACACTGAATTTGACATATATTGTGCAAAAACATGTTCTAAACAACATATTTCAACAGCAAAAACCAGCTTGATGAAATTCAAAAGTTATTTCCACTCCTAATCAAAAACGCTTCAACTCGGTGAGATAAGCACTTTTTGAACGAATGGCTATATCTTTTGAACTTGTGAAGGAATTACACTGAATTTGACATATATTGTGCAGAATCATGTCCTAAACAACATATTTCAACAGTAGAAATCTACTTGATGAAATTCATTAGTTATTGCCACTCCTAATCATAATTGCTTCAACTCGGTGAGATAAGCACTTTCTGCATGAATGGCTATATCTTTTGATCTTGTCGCTGGATTACACTGAATTTGACATATTGTGCAGAATCATGTCCTAAACAACATATTTCAACAGCAGAAACCAGCTTGATTAAATCCATTAGTTATTTCCACTCTCAATCAAAAACGCTTCAACCCGATAAGATAAAGAGTTTTTGAACGAATGGCTATATCTTTTGAACATGTGAAGGGATGACACTGAATTTGACATATATTGTGCATATTCATGTCCTAAACAACATATTTCAACAGCAAAAACCAGCGAGATGAAATTCATTGATTATTTCCACTCCGAATCAAAAATGCTTCAACTCGGTGAGATAAGCACTTTTTGATAGAATGGCAATATCTTTTGAACTTGTCGCTGGATTATACTGAATTTGATATATTTTGTGCAGAACCATGTCCTAAACAACATATTTCAACAGCAGGAACCAGCTTGATGAAATTCATCAGCTATTTGCACTCCTAATCAAAAACGCTTCAACTCAGTCTCATAAGCACGTTTTCAACGAATGGCTATATCCTTTCAACCTGTAATGGGCTCACACGAATTTGACATATATTGTGCAGAATCATGTCCTAAACAACATATTTCAACAACAGAAACCAGCTTGATGAAATTCAAAAGTTATTTCCACTCCTAATCAGAAATGTCTCAACTCGGTGAGTTAAGCACTTTTTGAACGAATGGCTATATCTTTTTGACTTTTGATGGTATATCTCTGGATATGACATATATTGTGCAAAATCTTTACCTAACAACATATTTCAACAGCAGAAACCAGCTTGACGTAATTCATTAGTTATTTCCACTCCGAATCAAAAACGCTTCAACTCAGTGGGATAAGCACTTTTATGACGAATGGCTATATCTTTTGATCTTATCGCTGGATTACACTGAATTTGACATGTGTTTTGCAGAATCATGTCCTAAACAACATATTTCAACAGCAGAAACCAGCTTGACGAAATCCATCAGTTATTTCCACTCCTAATCAAAAACGCTTCAACCTGATAAGATAAGCAGTTTTTGAACGAATGGCTATATCTTTGAACCTGTGATGTGATTACACTAAATTTGACATATATTGTGCAGAATCATATCCTAAAAAACATATTTCAACAGCAGAAACCAGCTTGATGAAATTCAAAAGTTTTTTCCACTCCTAATCAAAAACGCTTCAACTCGGTGAGATAAGTACTTTTTGAACAAATGGCTATATCTTTTGAACTTGTGAAGGGATTACACTGAATTTGACATATATTGTGCAGAATCATGTCCTAAACAATATATTTCAACAGCAGAAACCAGTTTGTAGAAATTCATTAGTTATTTCCACTCCTAATCAAAAACGCTTCAACTCGTGGAGATAAATACTTTTTGAACGAATAGCTATATCCTATGAACCTGTAATGGGATCACACTGACTTTGACATATATTGTGCAGAATCATATCCTAAACAACATATTTCAACAGCAGAAACCAGCTTGATGAAATTCATTAGTTATTTCCACTCCTAATCAAACACGCTTCAACTTTGTGAGATAAGCACTTTTTGAAAAAATGGCTATATCTTTTGAACTTGTGAAGGGATTACACTGAATTTGACATATATTGTGCAGAATCATGTCCTAAACAACATATTTCAACAGTAGAAATCTACTTGATGAAATTCATTAGTTATTGCCACTCCTAATCAAAATTGCTTCAACTCGGTGAGATAAGCACTTTTTGAACGAATGGCTATATCTTTTGATCTTGTCGCTGGTTTACACTGAATTTGACATGTGTTGTGCAGAATCATGTCCTAAACAACATATTTCAACAGCAGAAACCAGCTTGATTAAATCCATTAGTTATTTCCACTCTCAATCAAAAACGCTTCAACCCGATAAGATAAAGAGTTTTTGAACGAATGGCTATATCTTTTGAACATGTGAAGGGATGACACTGAATTTGACATATATTGTGCATATTCATGTCCTAAACAACATATTTCAACAGCAAAAACCAGCGAGATGAAATTCATTGATTATTTCCACTCCGAATCAAAAATGCTTCAACTCGGTGAGATAAGCACTTTTTGATAGAATGGCAATATCTTTTGAACTTGTCGCTGGATTATACTGAATTTGATATATTTTGTGCAGAACCATGTCCTAAACAACATATTTCAACAGCAGGAACCAGCTTGATGAAATTCATCAGCTATTTGCACTCCTAATCAAAAACGCTTCAACTCAGTCTCATAAGCACGTTTTCAACAAATGGCTATATCCTTTCAACCTGTAATGGGCTCAAACGAATTTGACATATATTGTGCAGAATCATGTCCTAAACAACATATTTCAACAACAGAAACCAGCTTGATGAAATTCAAAAGTTATTTCCACTCCTAATCAGAAATGTCTCAACTCGGTGAGTTAAGCACTTTTTGAACGAATGGCTATATCTTTTTGACTTTTGATGGTATATCTCTGGATATGACATATATTGTGCAGAATCTTTACCTAACAACATATTTCAACAGCAGAAACCAGCTTGACGTAATTCATTAGTTATTTCCACTCCGAATCAAAAACGCTTCAACTCAGTGGGATAAGCACTTTTATGACGAATGGCTATATCTTTTGATCTTATCGCTGGATTACACTGAATTTGACATGTGTTTTGCAGAATCATGTCCTAAACAACATATTTCAACAGCATAAACCAGCTTGACGAAATCCATCAGTTATTTCCACTCCTAATCAAAAACGCTTCAACCTGATAAGATAAGCAGTTTTTGAACGAATGGCTATATCTTTGAACCTGTGATGTGATTACACTAAATTTGACATATATTGTGCAGAATCATATCCTAAAAAACATATTTCAACAGCAGAAACCAGCTTGATGAAATTCAAAAGTTTTTTCCACTCCTAATCAAAAACGCTTCAACTCGGTGAGATAAGTACTTTTTGAACAAATGGCTATATCTTTTGAACTTGTGAAGGGATTACACTGAATTTGAAATATATTGTGCAGAATCATGTCCTAAACAATATATTTCAACAGCAGAAACCAGTTTGTAGAAATTCATTAGTTATTTCCACTCCTAATCAAAAACGCTTCAACTCGTGGAGATAAATACTTTTTGAACGAATAGCTATATCCTATGAACCTGTAATGGGATCACACTGACTTTGACATATATTGTGCAGAATCATATCCTAAACAACATATTTCAACAGCAGAAACCAGCTTGATGAAATTCATTAGTTATTTCCACTCCTAATCAAAAACGCTTCAAATCGGTAAGATAAGTATTTTTTGAACGAATGGCTATATCTTTTGAACATGTGAAGGGATCACACTGACTTTGACATATATTGTGCAGAATCATATCCTAAACAACATATTTCAACAGCAGAAACCAGCTTGATGAAATTCATTAGTTATTTCCACTCCTAATCAAACACGCTTCAACTTTGTGAGATAAGCACTTTTTGAAAAAATGGCTATATCTTTTGAACTTGTGAAGGGATTACACTGAATTTGACATATATTGTGCAGAATCATGTCCTAAACAACATATTTCAACAGTAGAAATCTACTTGATGAAATTCATTAGTTATTGCCACTCCTAATCAAAATTGCTTCAACTCGGTGAGATAAGCACTTTTTGAACGAATGGCTATATCTTTTGATCTTGTCGCTGGATTACACTGAATTTGACATGTGTTGTGTAGAATCATGTCCTAAACAACATATTTCAACAGCAGAAACCAGCTTGATTAAATCCATTAGTTATTTCCACTCCTAATCAAAAACGCTTCAACCCGATAAGATAAGCAGTTTTTGAACGAATGGCTATATCTTTTGAACCTGTGATGTGATTACACTGAATTTGACATATATTGTGCAGAATCATATCCTAAAAAAACATATTTCAACAGCAGAAACCAGCTTGATGAAATTCATTGATTATTTCCACTCCGAATCCAAAAACGCTTCAACTCGGTGAGATAAGTACTTTTTGAACGAATGGCGATATATCATAACCTATGAAGGGATTATACTGAATTTGACATATATTGTGCTGATTCATGTCCTAAACAACATATTTCAACAGCAGAAACCAGCGTGATGAAATTCAAAAGTTTTTTCCACTCCTAATCAAAAACGCTTCAACTCGGTGAGATAAGTACTTTTTGAACGAATGGCGATATCTTTTGAACCTGTGAAGGGATTACACTGAATTTGACATATATTGTGCAGAATCATGTCATAAACAACATATTTCAACAGCAGAAACCAGCTTTATGAAATTCATTAGTTATTTCCAACTCGAATCAAAAACGCTTCAACTCGGTGAGATAAGCACTTTTTGATCGAATAGCTATATCTTTTGAACTTTTGATTGGATTTCACTGAATGGGACATATATTGTGCAGAATTATGTCCTAAACAACATATTTAAAAGTCAGAAACCAGCTTGATGAAATTCATTAGTTTTTTCCACTCCGAATCAAAAACGATTCAACTCGGTGAGATAAGCACTTTTTGATCGAATGGCTATAACTTTTGAACCTGTGATGGGATTATACTGAATTTGACATATATTGTGCAGAATTATGTCCTAAACAACATATTTCAACAGCAGAAACCAGCTTGATGAAATTCATTATTTATTTCCACTCCTTATCAAAAACGCTTCAAATTGGTAAGATAAGTACTTTTTGAACGAATGGCTATATCTTTTGAACATGTGAAGGGATCACACTGAATTTGACATATATTGTGCAGAATCTTGTCCTAAACAACACAGTTCAACAGTAGAAATCTACTTGATGAAATTCATTAGTTATTGCCACTCCTAATCAAAATTGCTTCAACTCGGTGAGATCAGCACTTTTTGCACGAATGGCTATATCTTTTGATCTTGTTGCTGGATTACACTGAATTTGACATGTGTTGTGCAGAATCATGTCCTAAACAACATATTTCAACAGCAGAAACCAGCTTGATTAAATCCATTAGTTATTTCCACTCCTAATCAAAAACGCTTCAACCCGATAAGATAAGCAGTTTTTGAACGAATGGCTATATCTTTTGAACCTGTGATGTGATTACACTGAATTTGATATATATTATGCAGAATCATATCCTAAAAAACATATTTCAACATCAGAAACCAGCTTGATGAAATTCATTGATTATTTCCACTCCGAATCCAAAAACGCTTCAACTCGTTGAGATAAGTACTTTTTGAACGAATGGCGATATATTTTGAACCTATGAAGGGATTATACTGAATTTGACATATATTGTGCTGAATCATGTCCTAAACAACATATTTCAACAGCAGAAACCAGCGTGATGAAATTCAAAAGTTTTTTCCACTCCTAATCAAAAACGCTTCAACTCGGTGAGATAAGTACTTTTTGAACGAATGGCGATATCTTTTTAACCTATGAAGGGATTACACTGAATTTGACATATATTGTGCAGAATCATGTCATAAACAACATATTTCAACAGCAGAAACCAGCTTGATGAAATTCATTAGTTATTTCCACTCCTAATCAAAAACGCTCCAACTCGGTGAGATAAGTCCTTTTTGAATGAATGGCTATATCCTTTGAACCTGTAATGGGATCACACTGACTTTGACATATATTGTGCAGAATCATATCCTAAACAACATATTTCAACAGCAGAAACCAGCTTGATGAAATTCATTAGTTATTTCCACTCCTAATCAAAAACGCTTCAACTCGGTGAGATAAGTACTTTTTGAAGGAATGGCTATATCTTTTGAACTTGTGAAGGGATTACACTGAATTTGACATATATTGTGCAGAATCATGTCCTAAACAACATATTTCAACAGTAGAAATCTACTTGATGAAATTCATTAGTCATTTCCACTCCGAATCAAAAACGCTTCAACTCAGTGGGATAAGCACTTTTATGACGAATGGCTATATCTTTTGATCTTATCGCTGGATTACACTGAATTTGACATGTGTTTTGCAGAATCATGTCCTAAACAACATATTTCAACAGCATAAACCAGCTTGACGAAATCCATCAGTTATTTCCACTCCTAATCAAAAACGCTTCAACCTGATAAGATAAGCAGTTTTTGAACGAATGGCTATATCTTTGAACCTGTGATGTGATTACACTAAATTTGACATATATTGTGCAGAATCATATCCTAAAAAACATATTTCAACAGCAGAAACCAGCTTGATGAAATTCAAAAGTTTTTTCCACTCCTAATCAAAAACGCTTCAACTCGGTGAGATAAGTACTTTTTGAACAAATGGCTATATCTTTTGAACTTGTGAAGGGATTACACTGAATTTGAAATATATTGTGCAGAATCATGTCCTAAACAATATATTTCAACAGCAGAAACCAGTTTGTAGAAATTCATTAGTTATTTCCACTCCTAATCAAAAACGCTTCAACTCGTGGAGATAAATACTTTTTGAACGAATAGCTATATCCTATGAACCTGTAATGGGATCACACTGACTTTGACATATATTGTGCAGAATCATATCCTAAACAACATATTTCAACAGCAGAAACCAGCTTGATGAAATTCATTAGTTATTTCCACTCCTAATCAAAAACGCTTCAAATCGGTAAGATAAGTATTTTTTGAACGAATGGCTATATCTTTTGAACATGTGAAGGGATCACACTGACTTTGACATATATTGTGCAGAATCATATCCTAAACAACATATTTCAACAGCAGAAACCAGCTTGATGAAATTCATTAGTTATTTCCACTCCTAATCAAACACGCTTCAACTTTGTGAGATAAGCACTTTTTGAAAAAATGGCTATATCTTTTGAACTTGTGAAGGGATTACACTGAATTTGACATATATTGTGCAGAATCATGTCCTAAACAACATATTTCAACAGTAGAAATCTACTTGATGAAATTCATTAGTTATTGCCACTCCTAATCAAAATTGCTTCAACTCGGTGAGATAAGCACTTTTTGAACGAATGGCTATATCTTTTGATCTTGTCGCTGGATTACACTGAATTTGACATGTGTTGTGTAGAATCATGTCCTAAACAACATATTTCAACAGCAGAAACCAGCTTGATTAAATCCATTAGTTATTTCCACTCCTAATCAAAAACGCTTCAACCCGATAAGATAAGCAGTTTTTGAACGAATGGCTATATCTTTTGAACCTGTGATGTGATTACACTGAATTTGACATATATTGTGCAGAATCATATCCTAAAAAAACATATTTCAACAGCAGAAACCAGCTTGATGAAATTCATTGATTATTTCCACTCCGAATCCAAAAACGCTTCAACTCGGTGAGATAAGTACTTTTTGAACGAATGGCGATATATCATAACCTATGAAGGGATTATACTGAATTTGACATATATTGTGCTGATTCATGTCCTAAACAACATATTTCAACAGCAGAAACCAGCGTGATGAAATTCAAAAGTTTTTTCCACTCCTAATCAAAAACGCTTCAACTCGGTGAGATAAGTACTTTTTGAACGAATGGCGATATCTTTTGAACCTGTGAAGGGATTACACTGAATTTGACATATATTGTGCAGAATCATGTCATAAACAACATATTTCAACAGCAGAAACCAGCTTTATGAAATTCATTAGTTATTTCCAACTCGAATCAAAAACGCTTCAACTCGGTGAGATAAGCACTTTTTGATCGAATAGCTATATCTTTTGAACTTTTGATTGGATTTCACTGAATGGGACATATATTGTGCAGAATTATGTCCTAAACAACATATTTAAAAGTCAGAAACCAGCTTGATGAAATTCATTAGTTTTTTCCACTCCGAATCAAAAACGATTCAACTCGGTGAGATAAGCACTTTTTGATCGAATGGCTATAACTTTTGAACCTGTGATGGGATTATACTGAATTTGACATATATTGTGCAGAATTATGTCCTAAACAACATATTTCAACAGCAGAAACCAGCTTGATGAAATTCATTATTTATTTCCACTCCTTATCAAAAACGCTTCAAATTGGTAAGATAAGTACTTTTTGAACGAATGGCTATATCTTTTGAACATGTGAAGGGATCACACTGAATTTGACATATATTGTGCAGAATCTTGTCCTAAACAACACAGTTCAACAGTAGAAATCTACTTGATGAAATTCATTAGTTATTGCCACTCCTAATCAAAATTGCTTCAACTCGGTGAGATCAGCACTTTTTGCACGAATGGCTATATCTTTTGATCTTGTTGCTGGATTACACTGAATTTGACATGTGTTGTGCAGAATCATGTCCTAAACAACATATTTCAACAGCAGAAACCAGCTTGATTAAATCCATTAGTTATTTCCACTCCTAATCAAAAACGCTTCAACCCGATAAGATAAGCAGTTTTTGAACGAATGGCTATATCTTTTGAACCTGTGATGTGATTACACTGAATTTGATATATATTATGCAGAATCATATCCTAAAAAACATATTTCAACATCAGAAACCAGCTTGATGAAATTCATTGATTATTTCCACTCCGAATCCAAAAACGCTTCAACTCGTTGAGATAAGTACTTTTTGAACGAATGGCGATATATTTTGAACCTATGAAGGGATTATACTGAATTTGACATATATTGTGCTGAATCATGTCCTAAACAACATATTTCAACAGCAGAAACCAGCGTGATGAAATTCAAAAGTTTTTTCCACTCCTAATCAAAAACGCTTCAACTCGGTGAGATAAGTACTTTTTGAACGAATGGCGATATCTTTTTAACCTATGAAGGGATTACACTGAATTTGACATATATTGTGCAGAATCATGTCATAAACAACATATTTCAACAGCAGAAACCAGCTTGATGAAATTCATTAGTTATTTCCACTCCTAATCAAAAACGCTCCAACTCGGTGAGATAAGTCCTTTTTGAATGAATGGCTATATCCTTTGAACCTGTAATGGGATCACACTGACTTTGACATATATTGTGCAGAATCATATCCTAAACAACATATTTCAACAGCAGAAACCAGCTTGATGAAATTCATTAGTTATTTCCACTCCTAATCAAAAACGCTTCAACTCGGTGAGATAAGTACTTTTTGAAGGAATGGCTATATCTTTTGAACTTGTGAAGGGATTACACTGAATTTGACATATATTGTGCAGAATCATGTCCTAAACAACATATTTCAACAGTAGAAATCTACTTGATGAAATTCATTAGTCATTTCCACTCCTAATCAAAAACACTTCAACTCGGTGAGATAAGTACTTTTTGAACGAATGGCTATATCCTTTGAACCTGTAATGGGATCACACTGACTTTGACATATATTGTGCAGAATCATATCCTAAACAACATATTTCAACAGCAGAAACCAGCTTGATGAAATTCACTGGTTATTTCCACTCCGAATCAAAAACTCTTGAACTCGGTGAGAGAAGCACTTTTTGAACGAATGGCTATATCTTTTGAACCTATGAAGGGATTACACCTGAAGTTGACATATATTGTGCAGAATCATGTCCTGAACAACATATTTAGACAGCAGAAAGCATCTTGATTCTTTCATTAGTTATTTCCACTGCGAATCATAAACGCTTCAACTCGATGACATAAGCACTTTTTGATCGAATGGCTATATCTTTTGAACTTGTGTCTGGATTACACTAAATTTGATATATATTGTGCAGAATCACTTCCTAAACAACATATTTCAACAGCAGAAACCAGCTTGACGAAATCTATCAATTATTTCCACTCCTAATCAAAAACGCTTCAACTTGGTGAGATAAGCACTTTTTGAACGAATGGCTATATCTTTTGAACTTGTGAAGGGATTACACTGAATTTGACATATATTGTGCAGAATCATGTCCTAAACAACATATTTAAACAGTAGAAATCTAACTGATGAAATTCATTAGTTATTGCCACTCCTAATCAAAATTGCTTCAACTCGGTGAGATAAGCACTTTTTGCACGAATGTCTATATCTTTTGATCTTGTCGCTGGATTTCACTGAATTTGACATGTGTTGTGCAGAATCATGTCCTAAACAACATATGTCAACAGCAGAAACCAGCTTGATTAAATCCATTAGTTATTTCCACTCCTAATCAAAAACGCTTCAACCCGATAAGATAAGCAGTATTTGAACGAATGGCTATATCTTTTGATCCTGTGATGTGAATACATTGAATTTGACATTTATTGTGCAGAATCATATCCTAAAAAACATATTTCAACAGCAGAAACCAGCGTGATGAAATTCAAAAAATTTTTCCACTCCTAATCAAAAACGCTTCAACTCGGTGAGATAAGTACTTGTTGAACGAATGGCGATATCTTTTTAACCTATTTAGGGATTATACTGAATTTGACATATATTGTGCAGAATCATGTCCTAAACCACATATTTCAACAGCAGAAACCAGCTTGATGAAATTCATTAGTTATTTCCACTCCTAATCAGAAACTTCTCAACTCGGTGAGTTAAGCACTTTTTGAACGAATGGCTATGTCTTTTGGACTTTTGATGGGATATCTCTGAATTCGACATATATTGTGCAGAATCTTGACCTAACAACATATTTCAACAACAGAAACCAGCGTGATGAAATTCATTGGTTATTTCAAATACTAATCAAAAACTCTTAAACTTGGTGACATAAGTAATTTTTGGATGAATGGCTAGATCTTTTGAAATTGTGAAGGGATTACACTGAATTTGACATATATTGTCCAGAATCATGTCCTAAACAACAAATTTCAAGAGCAGAAACCAGCTTGATGAAATTCATTAGTTATTTCCACTCCTAATCAAAAACGCTTCAACTCGGTGAGATAAGTCCTTTTTGAATGAATGGCAATATCCTTTGAACCTGTAATGGGATCACACTGAATTTGACATACATTGTGCAGAATCATATCCAAAAAAACATATTTCAACAGCAGAAACCAGCTTGATGAAATTCATTAGTTATTTCCACTCCTAAACAAAAACGCTTCAACTCGGTGATATAAGCATTATTTGCACGAAAGGCTATATCTTTTGATCTTGTCGCTGGATTACACTGAATTTTATATATTTTCTGCACAATCATTTCCTAGACAACATATTTCAACAGCAGAAACCAGCTTGATGAAATTCATTTATTATTTTTACTCCGAATCAAAAACGCTTCAACTCGGTGAGATAAGCACTTTTTGATCGAATGGCAATATCTTTTGAACTTGTCGCTGGATTATACTGAATTTGATATATTTTGTGCAGAATCTTGTCCTAAACAACATTTTTCAACAGCAGGAACCAGCTTGATGAAATTCATTAGTCATTTGCACTCCTAATCAAAAACGCTTCAACTCAGTCTCATAAGCACGTTTTGAACGATTGGCTATATCCTTTGAACCTGTAATGGGCTCACAAGAATTTGACATATATTGTGCAGAATCATGTCCTAAACAACATATTTCAACAGCAGAAACCAGCTTGATGAAATTCATTAGTTATTTCCACTCCTAATCAGAAACGTCTCAACTCGGTGAGTTAAGCACTTTTTGAGCGAATGGCTATATCTTTTGGACTTTTGATGGGATATCTCTGAATATGACATATATTGTGCAGAATCTTGACCTAACAACATATTTCAACAGCAGAAACCAGCTTGATGAAATTCATTAGTTATTTCCACTCCTAATCAAAAACTCTTCAACTTGGTGACATAAGTACTTTTTGGACGAATGGCTATATCCTTTGAACCTGTAATGGGATTTCATTGAATTTGACATATATTGTGCAGAATCATGTCCTAAACAACATATTTCAACAGCAGAAACCAGCTTGATGAAATTCATTAGTTATTTCCACTCCTAATCAAAAACGCTTCAACTCGGTGAGATAAGTACTTTTTGAACGAATGGCTATATCTTTTGAACTTGTAAAGGGATTACACTGAATTTGACATATATTTTCCAGAATCATGTCCTAAACAACATATTTCAACAGCGGGAACCAGCTTGATGAAATTCATTAGTTATATCCACTCCTAATCAGAAACGTCTCAACTCGGTGAGATAAGCACTTTTTTCACGAATGGCTATATCTTTTAAACTTATCGCTGAATTACACTGAATTTGACATGTGTTTTGCAGAATCATGTCCTAAACAACAAATTTCAACAGCAGAAACCAGCGTGATGAAATTCAAAAGTTATTTCCACTCCTAATCAAAAACGCTTCAACTCGGTGAGATAAGTTCGTTTTTATAACGAATGGCTTTATATGTGTAACTTGCGAAGGGATTACACTTAATTTGACATATTTTGTGCAGAATTATGTCATATACAACATATTTCAACAGCAGAAACCAGCTTGATGAAATCCATTAGTTATTTCCACTCCTAATCAAAAACGCTTCAACTCGGTGAGATAAGTCATTTTTGAAAGAATGGCTATATCCTTTGAACCTTTAATGGGATCACACTGAATTTGACATATATTGTGCAGAATCACAACCCAAAAAACATATTTCAACAGCAGAAACCAGCTTGATGAAATTCTTCAGTTATATCCTCTCCTAAACAAAAACGCTTCAACTCGGTGAGATAAGCATTATTTGCAAGAGTGGCTATATCTTTTGATCTTGTCGCTGGATTACACTGAATTTGAAATATTTTCTGCAGAATCATGTCCTAAACAATATATTTTAACAGCAGAAACCAGCTTGATGAAATTCAAAAGTTATTTCAACTCCTAATCAAAAACGCTTCAATCGGTGAGATAAGTACTTTTTGAACGAATGGCTGTATCTTTTGAAATTGTGAAGGGATTACACTGAATTTGACATATATTGTCCAGAATCATGTCCTAAACAACAAATTTCAATAGCAGAAACCAGCTTGATGAAATTCATTAGTTACTTCCAATACTAATCAAAAACTCTTCAACTTGGTGAGATAAGCACTTTTTGCACAAATGGCTATATTTTTTGAACCTGGGATGGGATTTCACTGAATTTGACATATATTGTGCAGAATCTTGTCCTAAACAACATATTTCAACAGCATAAACCAGCTTGATGAAATTCATTAGTTATTTCCACTCCGAATCAAAAACGCTTCAACTCGGTGAGATAAGCACTTTTTGATCGAATGGCTATATCTTTTGAACTTGTCGCTGGATTACACTGAATTTGACATATGTTTTGCAGAATCATGTCCTAAACAACATATTTCAACAGCAGAAACCAGCTTGACGAAATCCATCAGTTATTTCCACTCCTAATCAAAAACGCTTCAACCCGATAAGATAAGCAGTTTTTGAACGAATGGCTATATCTTTTGAACCTGTGATGTGATTACACTAAATTTGACATATATTGTGCAGAATCATATCCTAAAAAACATATTTCAAGAGCAGAAACCAGCTTAATGAAATTCATTGATTATTTCCACTCCTAATCAAAAACGCTTCAACTCGGTGAGATAAGCACTTTTTGAACGAATGGCTATATCTTTTGAACTTGTGAAGGGATTACACTGAATTTGACATACATTGTGCAGAATCACGTCCTAAACAACAAATTTCAACAGCAGAAACCAGCGTGATGAAATTCAAAAGTTATTTCCACTCCTAAACAAAAACGCTTCAACTCGGTGAGATAAGTACGTTTTGAACGAATGGCTATATCTTTTGAACTTGTGAAGGGATTACACTTAATTAGACATATATTGTGCAGAATTATGTCATATACAACATATTTCAACAGCAGAAACCAGCTTGATGAAATCCATTCGTTATTTCCACTCCTAATCAAAAACGCTTCAACTCAGTGAGATAAGTCCTTTTTGAAAGAATGGCTATATCCTTTGAACCTTTAATGGGATCACATTGAATTTGACATATATTGTGCAGAATCATATCCCAAAAAACATATTTCAACAGTAGAATCCAGCTTGATGAAATTCTTTAGTTATTTCCTCTCCGAAACAAAAACGCTTCAACTCGGTGAGATAAGCATTATTTGCAAGAGTGGATATATCTTTTGATCTTGTTGCTGGATTACACTGAATTTGAAATATTTTCTGCAGAATCATGTCCTAAACAACATATTTCAACAGAAGAAACCAGCTTGATGAAATTCAAAAGTTATTTCCACTCCTAATCAAAAACGCTTCAATCGGTGAGATAAGAACTTTTTGAACGAATGGCTATATCTTTTGAACTTGTGAAGGGATTACACTGAATTTGACATATATTATCCAGAATCATGTCCTAAACAACAAATTTCAATAGCAGAAACCAGCTTGATGAAATTCATTAGTTACTTTCAATACTAATCAAAAACTCTTCAACTTGGTGAGATAAGCAATTTTTGAACGAATGGCTATATTTTTTGAACCTGGGATGGGATTTCACTGAATTTGACATATATTGTGCAGAATCTTGTCCTAAACAACATATTTCAACAGCATAAACCAGCTTGATGAAATTCATTAGTTATTTCCAGTCCTAATCAAAAACGCTTCAACTCGGTGAGATAAGTCCTTTTGAACGAATGGCTATATCCTTTGAACCTGTAATTGGGATCACACTGACTTTGACATATATTGTGCAGAATCATATCCTAAACAACATATTTCAACAGCAGAAACCAGCTTGATGAAATTCATTAGTTATTTCCACACCTAATCAAAATTGCTTCAACTCGGTGAGATAAGCACCTTTTTCACGAATGGCTATATCTTTTGATCTTATCGCTGGATTACACTGAATTTGACATGTGTTTTGCAGAATCATGTCCTAAAAAACATATTTCAATAGCAGAAACCAGCTTGACGAAATCCATCAGTTATTTCCACTCCTAATCAAAATCGCTTCAACCTGATAAGATAAGCACTTTTGGAACGACTGGCGATATCTTTTGAACCTATGAAGGGATTACACTGAATTTGACATATATTGTGCAGAAACATGTTTTAAACAACATATTTCAACAGAAGAAACCAGCTTGATGAAATTCAAAAGTTATTTCCACTCCTTATAAAAAACGCTTCAACTCGGTGAGATAACCACTTTTTGAACGAATGGCTATATCTTTTGAACTTGTGAAGGGATTACACTGAATTTGACATATTTTGTGCAGAATCATGTCCTAAACAACATATTTCAACAGCAGAAAACAGCTTGATGAAATTCATTAGTTATTTCTAGTCCGAATCAAAAACGCTTCAACTCGGTGAGATAAGCACTTTTTGATCGAATGGCAATATCTTTTGAACTTGTCGCTGGATTATACTGAATTAGACATATTTTGTGCAGAATCTTGTCCTAAACAACATTTTTCAACAGCAGGAACCAGCTTGATGAAATTCATTAGTTATTTGCAGTCCTAATCAAAAACGCTTCAACTCGGTCTCATAAGCACGTTTTGAACGATTGGCCATATCCTTTGAACCTGTAATGGGCTCACAAGAATTTGACATATATTGTGCAGAATCATGTCCTAAACAACATATTTCAACAGCAGAAACCAGCTTGATGAAATTCATTAGTTATTTCCACTCCTAATCAGAAACGTCTCAACTCGGTGAGTTAAGCACTTTTTGAACGAATGGCTATATCTTTTGGACTTTTGATGGGATATCTCTGAATATGACATATATTGTGCAGAATCATGTCCTAAACAACATATTTCAACAGCAGAAACCAGCTTGATGAAATTCAAAAGTTATTTCCACTCCTAATCAAAAACGCTTCAACTCGGTGAGATAAGTTCGTTTTTATAACGAATGGCTTTATATGTTGAACTTGCGAAGGGATTACACTGAATTTGACATGTGTTGTGCAGAATTATGTCATATACAACATATTTCAACAGCAGAAACCAGCTTGAGGAAATCCATTAGTTATTTCCACTCCTAATCAAAAACGCTTCAACTCGGTGAGATAAGTCCTTTTTGAAAGAATGGCTATATCCTTTGAACCTTTAATGGGATCACACTGAATTTGACATATATTGTGCAGAATCATATCCCAAAAAACATATTTCAACAGCAGAAACCAGCTTGATGAAATTCTTCAGTTATATCCTCTCCTAAACAAAAACGCTTCAACTCGGTGAGATAAGCATTATTTGCAAGAGTGGCTATATCTTTTGATCTTGTCGCTGGATTACACTGAATTTGAAATATTTTCTGCAGAATCATGTCCTAAACAATATATTTTAACAGCAGAAACCAGCTTGATGAAATTCAAAAGTTATTTCAACTCCTAATCAAAAACGCTTCAATCGGTGAGATAAGTACTTTTTGAACGAATGGCTGTATCTTTTGAAATTGTGAAGGGATTACACTGAATTTGACATATATTGTCCAGAATCATGTCCTAAACAACAAATTTCAATAGCAGAAACCAGCTTGATGAAATTCATTAGTTACTTCCAATACTAATCAAAAACTCTTCAACTTGGTGAGATAAGCACTTTTTGCACAAATGGCTATATTTTTTGAACCTGGGATGGGATTTCACTGAATTTGACATATATTGTGCAGAATCTTGTCCTAAACAACATATTTCAACAGCATAAACCAGCTTGATGAAATTCATTAGTTATTTCCACTCCGAATCAAAAACGCTTCAACTCGGTGAGATAAGCACTTTTTGATCGAATGGCTATATCTTTTGAACTTGTCGCTGGATTACACTGAATTTGACATATGTTTTGCAGAATCATGTCCTAAACAACATATTTCAACAGCAGAAACCAGCTTGACGAAATCCATCAGTTATTTCCACTCCTAATCAAAAACGCTTCAACCCGATAAGATAAGCAGTTTTTGAACGAATGGCTATATCTTTTGAACCTGTGATGTGATTACACTAAATTTGACATATATTGTGCAGAATCATATCCTAAAAAACATATTTCAAGAGCAGAAACCAGCTTAATGAAATTCATTGATTATTTCCACTCCTAATCAAAAACGCTTCAACTCGGTGAGATAAGCACTTTTTGAACGAATGGCTATATCTTTTGAACTTGTGAAGGGATTACACTGAATTTGACATACATTGTGCAGAATCACGTCCTAAACAACAAATTTCAACAGCAGAAACCAGCGTGATGAAATTCAAAAGTTATTTCCACTCCTAAACAAAAACGCTTCAACTCGGTGAGATAAGTACGTTTTGAACGAATGGCTATATCTTTTGAACTTGTGAAGGGATTACACTTAATTAGACATATATTGTGCAGAATTATGTCATATACAACATATTTCAACAGCAGAAACCAGCTTGATGAAATCCATTCGTTATTTCCACTCCTAATCAAAAACGCTTCAACTCAGTGAGATAAGTCCTTTTTGAAAGAATGGCTATATCCTTTGAACCTTTAATGGGATCACATTGAATTTGACATATATTGTGCAGAATCATATCCCAAAAAACATATTTCAACAGTAGAATCCAGCTTGATGAAATTCTTTAGTTATTTCCTCTCCGAAACAAAAACGCTTCAACTCGGTGAGATAAGCATTATTTGCAAGAGTGGATATATCTTTTGATCTTGTTGCTGGATTACACTGAATTTGAAATATTTTCTGCAGAATCATGTCCTAAACAACATATTTCAACAGAAGAAACCAGCTTGATGAAATTCAAAAGTTATTTCCACTCCTAATCAAAAACGCTTCAATCGGTGAGATAAGAACTTTTTGAACGAATGGCTATATCTTTTGAACTTGTGAAGGGATTACACTGAATTTGACATATATTATCCAGAATCATGTCCTAAACAACAAATTTCAATAGCAGAAACCAGCTTGATGAAATTCATTAGTTACTTTCAATACTAATCAAAAACTCTTCAACTTGGTGAGATAAGCAATTTTTGAACGAATGGCTATATTTTTTGAACCTGGGATGGGATTTCACTGAATTTGACATATATTGTGCAGAATCTTGTCCTAAACAACATATTTCAACAGCATAAACCAGCTTGATGAAATTCATTAGTTATTTCCAGTCCTAATCAAAAACGCTTCAACTCGGTGAGATAAGTCCTTTTGAACGAATGGCTATATCCTTTGAACCTGTAATTGGGATCACACTGACTTTGACATATATTGTGCAGAATCATATCCTAAACAACATATTTCAACAGCAGAAACCAGCTTGATGAAATTCATTAGTTATTTCCACACCTAATCAAAATTGCTTCAACTCGGTGAGATAAGCACCTTTTTCACGAATGGCTATATCTTTTGATCTTATCGCTGGATTACACTGAATTTGACATGTGTTTTGCAGAATCATGTCCTAAAAAACATATTTCAATAGCAGAAACCAGCTTGACGAAATCCATCAGTTATTTCCACTCCTAATCAAAATCGCTTCAACCTGATAAGATAAGCACTTTTGGAACGACTGGCGATATCTTTTGAACCTATGAAGGGATTACACTGAATTTGACATATATTGTGCAGAAACATGTTTTAAACAACATATTTCAACAGAAGAAACCAGCTTGATGAAATTCAAAAGTTATTTCCACTCCTTATAAAAAACGCTTCAACTCGGTGAGATAACCACTTTTTGAACGAATGGCTATATCTTTTGAACTTGTGAAGGGATTACACTGAATTTGACATATTTTGTGCAGAATCATGTCCTAAACAACATATTTCAACAGCAGAAAACAGCTTGATGAAATTCATTAGTTATTTCTAGTCCGAATCAAAAACGCTTCAACTCGGTGAGATAAGCACTTTTTGATCGAATGGCAATATCTTTTGAACTTGTCGCTGGATTATACTGAATTAGACATATTTTGTGCAGAATCTTGTCCTAAACAACATTTTTCAACAGCAGGAACCAGCTTGATGAAATTCATTAGTTATTTGCAGTCCTAATCAAAAACGCTTCAACTCGGTCTCATAAGCACGTTTTGAACGATTGGCCATATCCTTTGAACCTGTAATGGGCTCACAAGAATTTGACATATATTGTGCAGAATCATGTCCTAAACAACATATTTCAACAGCAGAAACCAGCTTGATGAAATTCATTAGTTATTTCCACTCCTAATCAGAAACGTCTCAACTCGGTGAGTTAAGCACTTTTTGAACGAATGGCTATATCTTTTGGACTTTTGATGGGATATCTCTGAATATGACATATATTGTGCAGAATCATGTCCTAAACAACATATTTCAACAGCAGAAACCAGCTTGATGAAATTCAAAAGTTATTTCCACTCCTAATCAAAAACGCTTCAACTCGGTGAGATAAGTTCGTTTTTATAACGAATGGCTTTATATGTTGAACTTGCGAAGGGATTACACTTAATTTGACATATATTGTGCAGAATTATGTCATATACAACATATTTCAACAGCAGAAACCAGCTTGAGGAAATCCATTAGTTATTTCCACTCCTAATCAAAAACGCTTCAACTCGGTGAGATAAGTCCTTTTTGAAAGAATGGCTATATCCTTTGAACCTTTAATGGGATCACACTGAATTTGACATATATTGTGCAGAATCATATCCCAAAAAACATATTTCAACAGCAGAAACCAGCTTGATGAAATTCTTCAGTTATATCCTCTCCTAAACAAAAACGCTTCAACTCGGTGAGATAAGCATTATTTGCAAGAGTGGCTATATCTTTTGATCTTGTCGCTGGATTACACTGAATTTGAAATATTTTTTGCAGAATCATGTCCTAAACAACATATTTCAACAGAAGAAACCAGCTTGATGAAATTCAAAAGTTATTTCAACTCCTAATCAAAAACGCTTCAATCGGTGAGATAAGTACTTTTTGAACGAATGGCTGTATCTTTTGAACCTGTGATGTGATTACACTAAATTTGACATATATTGTGCAGAATCATATCCTAAAAAACATATTTCAAGAGCAGAAACCAGCTTAATGAAATTCATTGATTATTTCCACTCCTAATCAAAAACGCTTCAACTCGGTGAGATAAGCACTTTTTGAACGAATGGCTATATCTTTTGAACTTGTGAAGGGATTACACTGAATTTTACATACATTGTGCAGAATCACGTCCTAAACAACAAATTTCAACAGCAGAAACCAGCGTGATGAAATTCAAAAGTTATTTCCACTCCTAAACAAAAACGCTTCAACTCAGTGAGATAAGTACGTTTTGAACGAATGGCTATATCTTTTGAACTTGTGAAGGGATTACACTTAATTTGAAATATATTGTGCAGAATTATGTCATATACAACATATTTCAACAGCAGAAACCAGCTTGATGAAATCCATTCGTTATTTCCACTCCTAATCAAAAACGCTTCAACTCGGTGAGATAAGTCCTTTTTGAAAGAATGGCTATATCCTTTGAACCTTTAATGGGATCACATTGAATTTGACATATATTGTGCAGAATCATATCCCAAAAAACATATTTCAACAGCAGAAACCAGCTTGATGAAATTCTTTAGCTATTTCCTCTCCAAAACAAAAACGCTTCAACTCGGTGAGATAAGCATTATTTGCAAGAGTGGATATATCTTTTGATCTTGTTGCTGGATTACACTGAATTTGAAATATTTTCTGCAGAATCATGTCCTAAACAACATATTTCAACAGAAGAAACCAGCTTGATGAAATTCAAAAGTTATTTCAACTCCTAATCAAAAACGCTTCAATCGGTGAGATAAGTACTTTTTGAACGAATGGCTGTATCTTTTGAAATTGTGAAGGGATTACACTGAATTTGACATATATTGTCCAGAATCATGTCCTAAACAACAAATTTCAATAGCAGAAACCAGCTTGATGAAATTCATTAGTTACTTCCAATACTAATCAAAAACTCTTCAACTTGGTGAGATAAGCACTTTTTGCACAAATGGCTATATTTTTTGAACCTGGGATGGGATTTCACTGAATTTGACATATATTGTGCAGAATCTTGTCCTAAACAACATATTTCAACAGCATAAACCAGATTGATGAAATTCATTAGTTATTTCCACTCCGAATCAAAAACGCTTCAACTCGGTGAGATAAGCACTTTTTGATCGAATGGCTATATCTTTTGAACTTGTCGCTGGATTACACTGAATTTGACATATGTTTTGCAGAATCATGTCCTAAACAACATATTTCAACAGCAGAAACCAGCTTGACGAAATCCATCAGTTATTTCCACTCCTAATCAAAAACGCTTCAACCCGATAAGATAAGCAGTTTTTGAACGAATGGCTATATCTTTTGAACCTGTGATGTGATTACACTAAATTTGACATATATTGTGCAGAATCATATCCTAAAAAACATATTTCAAGAGCAGAAACCAGCTTAATGAAATTCATTGATTATTTCCACTCCTAATCAAAAACGCTTCAACTCGGTGAGATAAGCACTTTTTGAACGAATGGCTATATCTTTTGAACTTGTGAAGGGATTACACTGAATTTTACATACATTGTGCAGAATCACGTCCTAAACAACAAATTTCAACAGCAGAAACCAGCGTGATGAAATTCAAAAGTTATTTCCACTCCTAAACAAAAACGCTTCAACTCAGTGAGATAAGTACGTTTTGAACGAATGGCTATATCTTTTGAACTTGTGAAGGGATTACACTTAATTTGAAATATATTGTGCAGAATTATGTCATATACAACATATTTCAACAGCAGAAACCAGCTTGATGAAATCCATTCGTTATTTCCACTCCTAATCAAAAACGCTTCAACTCGGTGAGATAAGTCCTTTTTGAAAGAATGGCTATATCCTTTGAACCTTTAATGGGATCACATTGAATTTGACATATATTGTGCAGAATCATATCCCAAAAAACATATTTCAACAGCAGAAACCAGCTTGATGAAATTCTTTAGCTATTTCCTCTCCAAAACAAAAACGCTTCAACTCGGTGAGATAAGCATTATTTGCAAGAGTGGATATATCTTTTGATCTTGTTGCTGGATTACACTGAATTTGAAATATTTTCTGCAGAATCATGTCCTAAACAACATATTTCAACAGAAGAAACCAGCTTGATGAAATTCAAAAGTTATTTCCACTCCTAATCAAAAACGCTTCAATCGGTGAGATAAGAACTTTTTGAACGAATGGCTATATCTTTTGAACTTGTGAAGGGATTACACTGAATTTGACATATATTATCCAGAATCATGTCCTAAACAACAAATTTCAATAGCAGAAACCAGCTTGATGAAATTCATTAGTTACTTTCAATACTAATCAAAAACTCTTCAACTTGGTGAGATAAGCAATTTTTGAACGAATGGCTATATTTTTTGAACCTGGGATGGGATTTCACTGAATTTGACATATATTGTGCAGAATCTTGTCCTAAACAACATATTTCAACAGCATGAACCAGCTTGATGAAATTCATTAGTTATTTCCAGTCCTAATCAAAAACGCTTCAACTCGGTGAGATAAGTCCTTTTGAACGAATGGCTATATCCTTTGAACCTGTAATTGGGATCACACTGACTTTGACATATATTGTGCAGAATCATATCCTAAACAACATATTTCAACAGCAGAAACCAGCTTGATGAAATTCATTAGTTATTTCCACACCTAATCAAAATTGCTTCAACTCGGTGAGATGAGCACTTTTTGCACGAATGGGTATATCTTTTGATTTTGTCGCTGGATCACACTGAATTTGACATATATTGTGCAGAATTTTTTCCTAAACAACATTTTTCAACAGTAGGAACCAGCTTGATGGAATTCATTTGATATTTGCACTCCTAATCAAAAACGCTTCAACTCGGTCTCATAGAAACGTTTTAAACGAATGGCTATGTCCTTTGAACCCATAATGGGCTCACAAGAATTTGACATATATTGTACAGAATCATGTCCTAAACCACAAATTTCAACAGCAAAAACCAGCGTGATGAAATTCAAAAGTTATTTCCACTCCTAATCAAAAACGCTTCAACTCGAAGAGATAAGTACTTTTTGAACGAATGGCTATATCTTTTGAACTTGTGATGGGATTTCACTGAATTTGACATATATTGTGCAGAATCTTGTCCTAAACAACATATTTCAACAGCAGAAACCAGCTTGATGAAATTCATTAGTTATTTCCAATTCGAATCAAAAACGCTTCAACTCGGTGAGAAAAGCACTTTTTGATCGAATGGCTATATGTTTTGAACTTGTCGCTGGATTATACTGAATTTGACATATTTTGTGCAGAATCTTTTCCTAAAAAACATATTTTAACAGCGGGAACCAGCTTGATGAAATTCATTAGTTATTTCCACTCCTAATCAGAAACGTCTCAACTCGGTGAGATAAGCACCTTTTTCACGAATGGCTATATCTTTTGATCTTATCGCTGGATTACACTGAATTTGACATGTGTTTTGCAGAATCATGTCCTAAAAAACATATTTCAATAGCAGAAACCAGCTTGACGAAATCCATCAGTTATTTCCACTCCTAATCAAAAACGCTTCAACCCGATAAGATAAGCACTTTTTGAACGAATGGCTTTTTTTTTTAAACCTGTGATGTGAATACACTAAATTTGACATATATTGTGCAAAATCATATCCTTAAGCACATATTTCAACAACAGAAAGAAGCTTGATGAAATTCATTGGTTATTTCCACTCCGAATCAAAAACGCCTCAACTCGGTGAGATAAGTTCTTTTGGAACGACTGGCGATATCTTTTGAACCTATGAAGGGATTACACTGAATTTGACATATATTGTGCAGAAACATGTTCTAAACAACATATTTCAACAGCAGAAACCAGCTTGATGAAATTCAAAAGTTATTTCCACTCCTTATCAAAAACGCTTCAACTTGGTGAGATAAGCACTTTTTGAACGAATGGCTATATCTTTTGAACTTGTGAAGGGATTACACTGAATTTGACATATTTTGTGCAGAATCATGTCATAAACAACATATTTCAACAGCAGAAACCAGATTGATGAAATTCATTAGTTATTTCTACTCCGAATAAAAAACGCTTCACCTCGGTGAGATAAGCACTTTTTGATCGAATGGCAATATCTTTTGAACTTGTCGCTGGATTATACTGAATTTGACATATTTTCTGCAGAATCTTGTCCTAAACAACATTTTTCAACAGCAGGAACCAGCTTGATGAAATTCATTCGTTATTTGCACTCCTAATCAAAAACGCTTCAACTCGGTCTCATAAGCACGTTTTGAACGATTGGCTATATCCTTTGAACCTGTAATGGGCTTACAAGAATTTGACATATATTGTGCAGAATCATGTCCTAAACAACATATTTCAACAGCAGAAACCAGCTTGATGAAATTCATTAGTTATTTCCACTCCTAATCAGAAACGTCTCAACTCGGTGAGTTAAGCACTTTTTGGACGAATGGCTATATCCTTTGAACCTGTGATGGGATTTCACTGAATTTGACATATATTGTGCAGAATCATGTCCTAAACAACATATTTCAACAGCAGAAACCAGCTTGATGAAATTCAAAAGTTATTTCCACTCCGAATCAAAAACGCTTCAACTCGGTGAGATAAGCACTTTTTGATCGAATGGCTATATCTTTTGAACTTGTCGCTGGATTACACTGAATTTGACATATGTTTTGCAGAATCATGTCCTAAACAACATATTTCAACAGCAGAAACCAGCTTGACGAAATCCATCAGTTATTTCCACTCCTAATCAAAAACGCTTCAACCCGATAAGATAAGCAGTTTTTGAACGAATGGCTATATCTTTTGAACCTGTGATGTGATTACACTAAATTTGACATATATTGTGCAGAATCATATCCTAAAAAACATATTTCAAGAGCAGAAACCAGCTTAATGAAATTCATTGATTATTTCCACTCCTAATCAAAAACGCTTCAACTCGGTGAGATAAGCACTTTTTGAACGAATGGCTATATCTTTTGAACTTGTGAAGGGATTACACTGAATTTTACATACATTGTGCAGAATCACGTCCTAAACAACAAATTTCAACAGCAGAAACCAGCGTGATGAAATTCAAAAGTTATTTCCACTCCTAAACAAAAACGCTTCAACTCAGTGAGATAAGTACGTTTTGAACGAATGGCTATATCTTTTGAACTTGTGAAGGGATTACACTTAATTTGAAATATATTGTGCAGAATTATGTCATATACAACATATTTCAACAGCAGAAACCAGCTTGATGAAATCCATTCGTTATTTCCACTCCTAATCAAAAACGCTTCAACTCGGTGAGATAAGTCCTTTTTGAAAGAATGGCTATATCCTTTGAACCTTTAATGGGATCACATTGAATTTGACATATATTGTGCAGAATCATATCCCAAAAAACATATTTCAACAGCAGAAACCAGCTTGATGAAATTCTTTAGCTATTTCCTCTCCAAAACAAAAACGCTTCAACTCGGTGAGATAAGCATTATTTGCAAGAGTGGATATATCTTTTGATCTTGTTGCTGGATTACACTGAATTTGAAATATTTTCTGCAGAATCATGTCCTAAACAACATATTTCAACAGAAGAAACCAGCTTGATGAAATTCAAAAGTTATTTCCACTCCTAATCAAAAACGCTTCAATCGGTGAGATAAGAACTTTTTGAACGAATGGCTATATCTTTTGAACTTGTGAAGGGATTACACTGAATTTGACATATATTATCCAGAATCATGTCCTAAACAACAAATTTCAATAGCAGAAACCAGCTTGATGAAATTCATTAGTTACTTTCAATACTAATCAAAAACTCTTCAACTTGGTGAGATAAGCAATTTTTGAACGAATGGCTATATTTTTTGAACCTGGGATGGGATTTCACTGAATTTGACATATATTGTGCAGAATCTTGTCCTAAACAACATATTTCAACAGCATGAACCAGCTTGATGAAATTCATTAGTTATTTCCAGTCCTAATCAAAAACGCTTCAACTCGGTGAGATAAGTCCTTTTGAACGAATGGCTATATCCTTTGAACCTGTAATTGGGATCACACTGACTTTGACATATATTGTGCAGAATCATATCCTAAACAACATATTTCAACAGCAGAAACCAGCTTGATGAAATTCATTAGTTATTTCCACACCTAATCAAAATTGCTTCAACTCGGTGAGATGAGCACTTTTTGCACGAATGGGTATATCTTTTGATTTTGTCGCTGGATCACACTGAATTTGACATATATTGTGCAGAATTTTTTCCTAAACAACATTTTTCAACAGTAGGAACCAGCTTGATGGAATTCATTTGATATTTGCACTCCTAATCAAAAACGCTTCAACTCGGTCTCATAGAAACGTTTTAAACGAATGGCTATGTCCTTTGAACCCATAATGGGCTCACAAGAATTTGACATATATTGTACAGAATCATGTCCTAAACCACAAATTTCAACAGCAAAAACCAGCGTGATGAAATTCAAAAGTTATTTCCACTCCTAATCAAAAACGCTTCAACTCGAAGAGATAAGTACTTTTTGAACGAATGGCTATATCTTTTGAACTTGTGATGGGATTTCACTGAATTTGACATATATTGTGCAGAATCTTGTCCTAAACAACATATTTCAACAGCAGAAACCAGCTTGATGAAATTCATTAGTTATTTCCAATTCGAATCAAAAACGCTTCAACTCGGTGAGAAAAGCACTTTTTGATCGAATGGCTATATGTTTTGAACTTGTCGCTGGATTATACTGAATTTGACATATTTTGTGCAGAATCTTTTCCTAAAAAACATATTTTAACAGCGGGAACCAGCTTGATGAAATTCATTAGTTATTTCCACTCCTAATCAGAAACGTCTCAACTCGGTGAGATAAGCACCTTTTTCACGAATGGCTATATCTTTTGATCTTATCGCTGGATTACACTGAATTTGACATGTGTTTTGCAGAATCATGTCCTAAAAAACATATTTCAATAGCAGAAACCAGCTTGACGAAATCCATCAGTTATTTCCACTCCTAATCAAAAACGCTTCAACCCGATAAGATAAGCACTTTTTGAACGAATGGCTTTTTTTTTTAAACCTGTGATGTGAATACACTAAATTTGACATATATTGTGCAAAATCATATCCTTAAGCACATATTTCAACAACAGAAAGAAGCTTGATGAAATTCATTGGTTATTTCCACTCCGAATCAAAAACGCCTCAACTCGGTGAGATAAGTTCTTTTGGAACGACTGGCGATATCTTTTGAACCTATGAAGGGATTACACTGAATTTGACATATATTGTGCAGAAACATGTTCTAAACAACATATTTCAACAGCAGAAACCAGCTTGATGAAATTCAAAAGTTATTTCCACTCCTTATCAAAAACGCTTCAACTTGGTGAGATAAGCACTTTTTGAACGAATGGCTATATCTTTTGAACTTGTGAAGGGATTACACTGAATTTGACATATTTTGTGCAGAATCATGTCATAAACAACATATTTCAACAGCAGAAACCAGATTGATGAAATTCATTAGTTATTTCTACTCCGAATAAAAAACGCTTCACCTCGGTGAGATAAGCACTTTTTGATCGAATGGCAATATCTTTTGAACTTGTCGCTGGATTATACTGAATTTGACATATTTTCTGCAGAATCTTGTCCTAAACAACATTTTTCAACAGCAGGAACCAGCTTGATGAAATTCATTCGTTATTTGCACTCCTAATCAAAAACGCTTCAACTCGGTCTCATAAGCACGTTTTGAACGATTGGCTATATCCTTTGAACCTGTAATGGGCTTACAAGAATTTGACATATATTGTGCAGAATCATGTCCTAAACAACATATTTCAACAGCAGAAACCAGCTTGATGAAATTCATTAGTTATTTCCACTCCTAATCAGAAACGTCTCAACTCGGTGAGTTAAGCACTTTTTGGACGAATGGCTATATCCTTTGAACCTGTGATGGGATTTCACTGAATTTGACATATATTGTGCAGAATCATGTCCTAAACAACATATTTCAACAGCAGAAACCAGCTTGATGAAATTCAAAAGTTATTTCCACTCCGAATCAAAAACGCTTCAACTCGGTGAGATAAGCACTTTTTGATCGAATGGCTATATCTTTTGAACTTGTCGCTGGATTACACTGAATTTGACATATGTTTTGCAGAATCATGTCCTAAACAACATATTTCAACAGCAGAAACCAGCTTGACGAAATCCATCAGTTATTTCCACTCCTAATCAAAAACGCTTCAACCCGATAAGATAAGCAGTTTTTGAACGAATGGCTATATCTTTTGAACCTGTGATGTGATTACACTAAATTTGACATATATTGTGCAGAATCATATCCTAAAAAACATATTTCAAGAGCAGAAACCAGCTTAATGAAATTCATTGATTATTTCCACTCCTAATCAAAAACGCTTCAACTCGGTGAGATAAGCACTTTTTGAACGAATGGCTATATCTTTTGAACTTGTGAAGGGATTACACTGAATTTTACATACATTGTGCAGAATCACGTCCTAAACAACAAATTTCAACAGCAGAAACCAGCGTGATGAAATTCAAAAGTTATTTCCACTCCTAAACAAAAACGCTTCAACTCAGTGAGATAAGTACGTTTTGAACGAATGGCTATATCTTTTGAACTTGTGAAGGGATTACACTTAATTTGAAATATATTGTGCAGAATTATGTCATATACAACATATTTCAACAGCAGAAACCAGCTTGATGAAATCCATTCGTTATTTCCACTCCTAATCAAAAACGCTTCAACTCGGTGAGATAAGTCCTTTTTGAAAGAATGGCTATATCCTTTGAACCTTTAATGGGATCACATTGAATTTGACATATATTGTGCAGAATCATATCCCAAAAAACATATTTCAACAGCAGAAACCAGCTTGATGAAATTCTTTAGCTATTTCCTCTCCAAAACAAAAACGCTTCAACTCGGTGAGATAAGCATTATTTGCAAGAGTGGATATATCTTTTGATCTTGTTGCTGGATTACACTGAATTTGAAATATTTTCTGCAGAATCATGTCCTAAACAACATATTTCAACAGAAGAAACCAGCTTGATGAAATTCAAAAGTTATTTCCACTCCTAATCAAAAACGCTTCAATCGGTGAGATAAGAACTTTTTGAACGAATGGCTATATCTTTTGAACTTGTGAAGGGATTACACTGAATTTGACATATATTATCCAGAATCATGTCCTAAACAACAAATTTCAATAGCAGAAACCAGCTTGATGAAATTCATTAGTTACTTTCAATACTAATCAAAAACTCTTCAACTTGGTGAGATAAGCAATTTTTGAACGAATGGCTATATTTTTTGAACCTGGGATGGGATTTCACTGAATTTGACATATATTGTGCAGAATCTTGTCCTAAACAACATATTTCAACAGCATGAACCAGCTTGATGAAATTCATTAGTTATTTCCAGTCCTAATCAAAAACGCTTCAACTCGGTGAGATAAGTCCTTTTGAACGAATGGCTATATCCTTTGAACCTGTAATTGGGATCACACTGACTTTGACATATATTGTGCAGAATCATATCCTAAACAACATATTTCAACAGCAGAAACCAGCTTGATGAAATTCATTAGTTATTTCCACACCTAATCAAAATTGCTTCAACTCGGTGAGATGAGCACTTTTTGCACGAATGGGTATATCTTTTGATTTTGTCGCTGGATCACACTGAATTTGACATATATTGTGCAGAATTTTTTCCTAAACAACATTTTTCAACAGTAGGAACCAGCTTGATGGAATTCATTTGATATTTGCACTCCTAATCAAAAACGCTTCAACTCGGTCTCATAGAAACGTTTTAAACGAATGGCTATGTCCTTTGAACCCATAATGGGCTCACAAGAATTTGACATATATTGTACAGAATCATGTCCTAAACCACAAATTTCAACAGCAAAAACCAGCGTGATGAAATTCAAAAGTTATTTCCACTCCTAATCAAAAACGCTTCAACTCGAAGAGATAAGTACTTTTTGAACGAATGGCTATATCTTTTGAACTTGTGATGGGATTTCACTGAATTTGACATATATTGTGCAGAATCTTGTCCTAAACAACATATTTCAACAGCAGAAACCAGCTTGATGAAATTCATTAGTTATTTCCAATTCGAATCAAAAACGCTTCAACTCGGTGAGAAAAGCACTTTTTGATCGAATGGCTATATGTTTTGAACTTGTCGCTGGATTATACTGAATTTGACATATTTTGTGCAGAATCTTTTCCTAAAAAACATATTTTAACAGCGGGAACCAGCTTGATGAAATTCATTAGTTATTTCCACTCCTAATCAGAAACGTCTCAACTCGGTGAGATAAGCACCTTTTTCACGAATGGCTATATCTTTTGATCTTATCGCTGGATTACACTGAATTTGACATGTGTTTTGCAGAATCATGTCCTAAAAAACATATTTCAATAGCAGAAACCAGCTTGACGAAATCCATCAGTTATTTCCACTCCTAATCAAAAACGCTTCAACCCGATAAGATAAGCACTTTTTGAACGAATGGCTTTTTTTTTTAAACCTGTGATGTGAATACACTAAATTTGACATATATTGTGCAAAATCATATCCTTAAGCACATATTTCAACAACAGAAAGAAGCTTGATGAAATTCATTGGTTATTTCCACTCCGAATCAAAAACGCCTCAACTCGGTGAGATAAGTTCTTTTGGAACGACTGGCGATATCTTTTGAACCTATGAAGGGATTACACTGAATTTGACATATATTGTGCAGAAACATGTTCTAAACAACATATTTCAACAGCAGAAACCAGCTTGATGAAATTCAAAAGTTATTTCCACTCCTTATCAAAAACGCTTCAACTTGGTGAGATAAGCACTTTTTGAACGAATGGCTATATCTTTTGAACTTGTGAAGGGATTACACTGAATTTGACATATTTTGTGCAGAATCATGTCATAAACAACATATTTCAACAGCAGAAACCAGATTGATGAAATTCATTAGTTATTTCTACTCCGAATAAAAAACGCTTCACCTCGGTGAGATAAGCACTTTTTGATCGAATGGCAATATCTTTTGAACTTGTCGCTGGATTATACTGAATTTGACATATTTTCTGCAGAATCTTGTCCTAAACAACATTTTTCAACAGCAGGAACCAGCTTGATGAAATTCATTCGTTATTTGCACTCCTAATCAAAAACGCTTCAACTCGGTCTCATAAGCACGTTTTGAACGATTGGCTATATCCTTTGAACCTGTAATGGGCTTACAAGAATTTGACATATATTGTGCAGAATCATGTCCTAAACAACATATTTCAACAGCAGAAACCAGCTTGATGAAATTCATTAGTTATTTCCACTCCTAATCAGAAACGTCTCAACTCGGTGAGTTAAGCACTTTTTGGACGAATGGCTATATCCTTTGAACCTGTGATGGGATTTCACTGAATTTGACATATATTGTGCAGAATCATGTCCTAAACAACATATTTCAACAGCAGAAACCAGCTTGATGAAATTCCAAAGTTATTTCCACTCCTAATCAAAAACGCTTCAATCGGTGAGATAAGTACTTTTTGAACGAATGGCTGTATCTTTTGAAATTGTGAAGGGATTACACTGAATTTGACATATATTGTCCAGAATCATGTCCTAAACAACAAATTTCAATAGCAGAAACCAGCTTGATGAAATTCATTAGTTACTTTCAATACTAATCAAAAACTCTTCAACTCGGTGAGATAAGTCCTTTTGAACGAATGGCTATATCTTTTGAACTTGTGAAGGGATTATACTGAATTTGACATATATTGTGCAGAATCATGTCCTAAACAACATATTTCAATAGCAGAAACCAGCTTAATGAAATTCATTAGTTATTTCCAGTCCTAATCAAAAACGCTTCAACTCGGTGAGATAAGTCCTTTTGAACGAATGGCTATATCCTTTGAACCTGTAATTGAAATCACACTGACTTTGACATATATTGTGCAGAATCATGTCCTAAACAACATATTTCAACAGCAGAAACCAGCTTGATGAAATTCAAAAGTTATTTCCACTCCTAATCAAAAACGCTTCAACTCGAAGAGATAAGTACTTTTTGAACGAATGGCTATATCTTTTGAACTTGTCGCTGGATTATACTGAATTTGACATATTTTGTGCAGAATATTTTCCTAAACAACATATTTAAACAGCGGGAACCAGCTTGATGAAATTCATTAGTTATTTCCACTCCTAATCAGAAACGTCTCAACTCGGTGAGATAAGCACTTTTTGATCGAATGCCTATATCTTTTGAACTTGTCGCTGGATTATACTGAATTTGACATATTTTGTGCAGAATCATGTCCTAAAAAACATATTTCAATAGCAGAAACCAGCTTGACGAAATCCATCAGTTATTTCCACTCCTAATCAAAAACGCTTCAACCCGATAAGATAAGCACTTTTTGAACGAATGGCTATATCTTTTGAACCTGTGATGTGATTACACTAAATTTGACATATATTGTGCAAAATCATATCCTTAAGCACATATTTCAACAACAAAAACAAGCTTGATGAAATTCATTGGTTATTTCCACTCCGAATCAAAAACGCTTCAACTCGGTGAGATAAGTTCTTTTGGAACGACTGGCGATATCTTTTGAACCTATGAAGGGATTACACTGAATTTGACATATATTGTGCAGAAACATGTTCTAAACAACATATTTCAACAGCAGAAACCAGCTTGATGAAATTCAAAAGTTATTTCCACTCCTTATCAAAAACGCTTCAACTCGGTGAGTTAAGCACTTTTTGATCGAATAGCTATATCTTTTGAACTTGTAGCTGGATTACACTGAATTTGACATATATTGTGCAGAATCATGTCCTAAACAACATATTTCAATAGCAGAAACCAGCTTGATGAAATTCATTAGTTACTTCCAATACTAATCAAAAACTCTTCAACTTGGTGAGATAAGCACTTTTTGAACGAATGGCTATATTTTTTGAACCTGGGATGGGATTTCACTGAATTTGACATATATTGTGCAGAATCTTGTCCTAAATAACATATTTCAAAAGCATAAACCAGCTTGATAAAATTCATTAGTTATTTCCACTCCGAATCAAAAACGCTTCAACTCGGTGAGATAAGCACTTTTTGAACGAATGGCTATATCTTTTGAACTTGTGAAGGGATTACACTGAATTTGACATATATTGTCCAGAATCATGTCCTAAACAACAAATTTCAATAGCAGAAACCAGCTTGATGAAATTCAAAAGTTATTTCCACTCCTAATCAAAAACGCTTCAATCGGTGAGATAAGTACTTTTTGAACGAATGGCTATATCTTTTGAACTTGTGAAGGGATTACACTGAATTTGACATATATATTCCAGAATCATGTCCTAAACAACAAATTTCAAGTGCAGAAACCAGCTTGATGAAATTCATAAGTTATTTCCACACCTAATCAAAATTGCTTCAACTCGGTGAGATAAGCAATTTTTGCACGAATGGCTATATCTTTTGATCTTGTCGCTGGATTACACTGAATTTGACATGTGTTGTGCAGAATCATGTGCTAAACATCATATTTCAAACGCAGAAACCAGCTTGATTAAATCCATTAGTTATTTCAACTCTCAATCAAAAACGCTTCAACCCGATAAGATAAGCAGTTTTTGAACGAATGGCTATGTCTTTTGAACCTGGGATGTGATTACACTAAATTTGACATATATTGTGCAGAATCATATCCTAAACAACATATTTCAACAGCAGAAACCAGCTTGATGAAATTCATTGATTATTTCCACTCCGAATCCAAAAACGATTCTATTCGGTGAGATAAGCACTTTTTGAACGAATGGCGATATCTTTTGAACCTATGAAGTGATTACACTGAATTTGACCTATATTGTGCAGAATCATGTCCTAAACAACAAATTTCAACAGCAGAAACCAGGGTGATGAAATTCAAAAGTTATTTCCACTCCTAATCAAAAACGCTTCAACTCGGTGAGATAAGTACGTTTTGAACGAATGGCTATATCTTTTGAACTTGTGAAGGGATTACACTTAATTTGACATATATTGTGCAGAATTATGTCATATACATCATATTTCAACAGCAGAAACCAGCTTGATGAAATCCAGTAGTTATTTCCACTCCTAATCAAAATTGCTTCAACTCGGTGAGATAAGCACTTTTTGAACGAATGGCTATATCTTTTGATCTTGTCGCTGGATTACACTGAATTTGACATGTGTTGTGTAGAATCATGTCCTAAACAACATATTTCAACAGCAGTAACCAGCTTGATCAAATCCATTAGTTATTTCCACTCCTAATCAAAAACGCTTCAACCCGATAAGATAAGCAGTTTTTGAACGAATGGCTATATCTTTTGAACCTGTGATGTGATTACACTGAATTTGACATATATTGTGCAGAATCATATCCTAAAAAAACATATTTCAACAGCAGAAACCAGCTTGATGAAATTCATTGATTATTTCCACTCCGAATCCAAAAACGCTTCAACTCGGTGAGATAAGTACTTTTTGAACGAATGGCGATATATCATAACCTATGAAGGGATTATACTGAATTTGACATATATTGTGCTGAATCATGTCCTAAACAACATATATCAACAGCAGAAACCAGCGTGATGAAATTCAAAAGTTTTTTCCACTCCTAATCAAAAACGCTTCAACTCGGTGAGATAAGTACTTTTTGAACGAATGGCGATATCTTTTTAACCTATGAAGGGATTACACTGAATTTGACATATATTGTGCAGAATCATGTCATGAACAACATATTTCAACAGCAAAAACCAGCTTGGTGAAATTCAAAAGTTATTTCCACTCCTAATCAAAAACGCTTCAACTCGGTGAGATTAGTACTTTTTGAATGAATGGCTATATCTTTTGAACCTATGAAGGGATTACACTGAATTTGACATATAGTGTGCAGAATCATGTTCTAAACAACATATTTCAACAGCAGAAACCAGCTTTATGAAATTCATTAGTTATTTCCAACTCGAATCAAAAACGCTTCAACTCGGTGAGATAAGCACTTTTTGATCGAATAGCTATATCTTTTGAACTTTTGATTGGATTTCACTGAATGGGACATATATTGTGCAAAATTATGTCCTAAACAACATATTTAAAAGTCAGAAACCAGCTTGATGAAATTAATTAGTTTTTTCCACTCCGAATCAAAAACGATTCAACTCGGTGAGATAAGCAGTTTTTGAACGAATGGCTATATCTTTTGATCCTGTGATGTGATTACACTAAATTTGACATATATTGTGCAGAATCATATCCTAAAAAACATATTTCAACAGCAGAAACCAGCTTGATGAAATTCATTGGTTATTTCCACTCCGAATCAAAAACGCCTCAACTCGGGGAGATAAGTTCTTTTGGAACGACTGGCGATATCTTTTGAACCTATGTAGGGATTACACTGAATTTGAAATATATTGTGCAGAAACATGTTCTAAACAAAATATTTCAACAGCAGAAACCAGATTGATGAAATTCAAAAGTTATTTCCACTCCTAATCAAAAACGCTTCAACTCGGTGAGATAAGCACTTTTATGACGAATGGCTATATCTTTTGATCTTATCGCTGGATTACACTGAATTTGACATATATTGTGCAAAATCATGTCCTAAAAAACATATTTCAACAGTAGAAATCTACTTGACGAAATCCATCAGTTATTTCCACTCCTAATCAAAAACGCTTCAACCCGATAAGATAAGGAGTTTTTGAACGAATGGCTATATCTTTTGAACCTGTGATGTGATTACACTGAATTAGACATATATTGTGAAGAATCATATCCTAAAAAACATATTTCAACAGCAGAAACCAGCTTGATGAAATTCATTGGTTATTTCCACTCCGAATCAAAAACGCTTCAACTCGGTGAGATAAGCACTTTTATGACGAATGGCTATATCTTTTGATCTTATCGCTGGATTACACTGAATTTGATATGTGTTTTGCAGAATCATGTCCTAAACAACATATTTCAACAGCAGAAACCAGCTTGACGAAATCCATCAGTTATTTCCACTCCTAATCAAAAACGCTTCAACCCGATGAGATAAGCAGTTTTTGAACGAATGGTTATATCTTTTGAACCTGTGATGTGATTACACTACATTTGACATTTATTGTGCAGAATCATATCCTAAAAAACATATTTCAACAGCAGAAATCAGCTTGATGAAATTCATTGGTTATTTCCACTCCGAATCAAAAACGCCTCACCTCGGTGAGATAAGTTCTTTTGGAACGACTGGCGATATCTTTTGGACCTAAGAAGGGATTACACTGAATTTGACATATATTGTGCAGAAACATGTTCTAAACAACATATTTCAACAGCAGAAACCAGCTTGATGAAATTCAAAAGTTATTTCCACTCCTAATCAAAAACGCTTCAACTCGGTGAGATAAGTACTTTTTTAACAAATGGCTATATCTTTTGAACTTGTGAAGGGATTACACTGAATTTGACATATATTGTGCAGAATCATGTCCGAAACAACATATTTCAACAGCAGAAACCAGCTTGTAGAAAATCATTAGTTATTTCCACTCCTAATCAAACACGCTTCAACTCGGTGAGATAAATTCTTTTGGAACGACTGGCGATATCTTTTGAACCTATGAAGGGATTACACTGAATTTGACATATATTGTGCAGAAACATGTTCTAAACAACATATTTCAACAGCAAAAACCAGCTTGATGAAATTCAAAAGTTATTTCCACTCCTAATCAAAAACGCTTCAACTCGGTGAGATAAGCACTTTTTGAACGAATGGCTATATCTTTTGAACTTGTGAAGGAATTACACTGAATTTGACATATATTGTGCAGAATCATGTCCTAAACAACATATTTCAACAGTAGAAATCTACTTGATGAAATTCATTAGTTATTGCCACTCCTAATCATAATTGCTTCAACTCGGTGAGATAAGCACTTTCTGCATGAATGGCTATATCTTTTGATCTTGTCGCTGGATTACACTGAATTTGACATGTGTTGTGCAGAATCATGTCCTAAACAACATATTTCAACAGCAGAAACCAGCTTGATTAAATCCATTAGTTATTTCCACTCTCAATCAAAAACGCTTCAACCCGATAAGATAAAGAGTTTTTGAACGAATGGCTATATCTTTTGAACATGTGAAGGGATGACACTGAATTTGACATATATTGTGCATATTCATGTCCTAAACAACATATTTCAACAGCAAAAACCAGCGAGATGAAATTCATTGATTATTTCCACTCCGAATCAAAAATGCTTCAACTCGGTGAGATAAGCACTTTTTGATAGAATGGCAATATCTTTTGAACTTGTCGCTGGATTATACTGAATTTGATATATTTTGTGCAGAACCATGTCCTAAACAACATATTTCAACAGCAGGAACCAGCTTGATGAAATTCATCAGCTATTTGCACTCCTAATCAAAAACGCTTCAACTCAGTCTCATAAGCACGTTTTCAACGAATGGCTATATCCTTTCAACCTGTAATGGGCTCACACGAATTTGACATATATTGTGCAGAATCATGTCCTAAACAACATATTTCAACAACAGAAACCAGCTTGATGAAATTCAAAAGTTATTTCCACTCCTAATCAGAAATGTCTCAACTCGGTGAGTTAAGCACTTTTTGAACGAATGGCTATATCTTTTTGACTTTTGATGGTATATCTCTGGATATGACATATATTGTGCAGAATCTTTACCTAACAACATATTTCAACAGCAGAAACCAGCTTGACGTAATTCATTAGTTATTTCCACTCCGAATCAAAAACGCTTCAACTCAGTGGGATAAGCACTTTTATGACGAATGGCTATATCTTTTGATCTTATCGCTGGATTACACTGAATTTGACATGTGTTTTGCAGAATCATGTCCTAAACAACATATTTCAACAGCAGAAACCAGCTTGACGAAATCCATCAGTTATTTCCACTCCTAATCAAAAACGCTTCAACCTGATAAGATAAGCAGTTTTTGAACGAATGGCTATATCTTTGAACCTGTGATGTGATTACACTAAATTTGACATATATTGTGCAGAATCATATCCTAAAAAACATATTTCAACAGCAGAAACCAGCTTGATGAAATTCAAAAGTTTTTTCCACTCCTAATCAAAAACGCTTCAACTCGGTGAGATAAGTACTTTTTGAACAAATGGCTATATCTTTTGAACTTGTGAAGGGATTACACTGAATTTGACATATATTGTGCAGAATCATGTCCTAAACAATATATTTCAACAGCAGAAACCAGTTTGTAGAAATTCATTAGTTATTTCCACTCCTAATCAAAAACGCTTCAACTCGTGGAGATAAATACTTTTTGAACGAATAGCTATATCCTATGAACCTGTAATGGGATCACACTGACTTTGACATATATTGTGCAGAATCATATCCTAAACAACATATTTCAACAGCAGAAACCAGCTTGATGAAATTCATTAGTTATTTCCACTCCTAATCAAAAACGCTTCAAATCGGTAAGATAAGTATTTTTTGAACGAATGGCTATATCTTTTGAACATGTGAAGGGATCACACTGACTTTGACATATATTGTGCAGAATCATATCCTAAACAACATATTTCAACAGCAGAAACCAGCTTGATGAAATTCATTAGTTATTTCCACTCCTAATCAAACACGCTTCAACTTTGTGAGATAAGCACTTTTTGAAAAAATGGCTATATCTTTTGAACTTGTGAAGGGATTACACTGAATTTGACATATATTGTGCAGAATCATGTCCTAAACAACATATTTCAACAGTAGAAATCTACTTGATGAAATTCATTAGTTATTGCCACTCCTAATCAAAATTGCTTCAAATCGGTAAGATAAGTATTTTTTGAACGAATGGCTATATCTTTTGAACATGTGAAGGGATCACACTGACTTTGACATATATTTTGCAGAATCATATCCTAAACAACATATTTCAACAGCAGAAACCAGCTTGATGAAATTCATTAGTTATTTCCACTCCTAATCAAACACGCTTCAACTTTGTGAGATAAGCACTTTTTGAAAAAATGGCTGTATCTTTTGAACTTGTGAAGGGATTACACTGAATTTGACATATATTGTGCAGAATCATGTCCTAAACAACATATTTCAACAGTAGAAATCTACTTGATGAAATTCATTAGTTATTGCCACTCCTAATCAAAATTGCTTCAACTCGGTGAGATAAGCACTTTTTGAACGAATGGCTATATCTTTTGATCTTGTCGCTGGATTACACTGAATTTGACATGTGTTGTGTAGAATCATGTCCTAAACAACATATTTCAACAGCAGAAACCAGCTTGATTAAATCCATTAGTTATTTCCACTCCTAATCAAAAACGCTTCAACCCGATAAGATAAGCAGTTTTTGAACGAATGGCTATATCTTTTGAACCTGTGATGTGATTACACTAAATTTGACATATATTGTGCAGAATCATATCCTAAACAACATATTACAACAGCAGAAACCAGCTTGATGAAATTCACCTGTTATTTCCACTCCTAATCAAAAACGCTTCAACTCGGTGAGATAAGTACTTTTTGAACGAATGGCTATATCTTTTGAACCTGTGAAGGGATTACACTGAATTTGACATATATTGTGCAGAATCATGTCATAAACAACATATTTCAACAGCAGAAACCAGCTTGATGAAATTCATTAGTTATTTCCAACTCGAATCAAAAACGTATCAACTCGGTGAGATAAGCACTTTTTGATCGAATAGCTATATCTTTTGAACTTTTGATTGGATTTCACTGAATGGGACATATATTGTGCAGAATTATGTCCTAAACAACATATTTAAAAGTCAGAAACCAGCTTGATGAAATTCATTAGTTTTTTCCACTCCGAATCAAAAACGATTCAACTCGGTGAGATAAGCACTTTTTGATCGAATGGCTATAACTTTTGAACCTGTGATGGGATTATACTGAATTTGACATATATTGTGCAGAATCATGTCCTAAACAACATATTTCAACAGCAGAAACCAGCTTGATGAAATTCATTAGTTATTTCCACTCCTAATCAAAAACGCTTCAACTTGGTGATATAAGCACTTTTTGAAAAAATGGCTATATCTTTTGAACTTGTGAAGGGATTACACTGAATTTGACATATATTGTGCAGAATCATGTCCTAAACAACACAGTTCAACAGTAGAAATCTACTTGATGAAATTCATTAGTTATTGCCACTCCTAATCAAAATTGCTTCAACTCGGTGAGATAAGCACTTTTTGCACGAATGGCTATATCTTTTGATCTTGTTGCTGGATTACACTGAATTTGACATGTGTTGTGCAGAATCATGTCCTAAACAACATATTTCAACAGCAGAAACCAGCTTGATTAAATCCATTAGTTATTTCCACTCCTAATCAAAAACGCTTCAACCCGATAAGATAAGCAGTTTTTGAACGAATGGCTATATCTTTTGAACCTGTGATGTGATTACACTGAATTTGATATATATTATGCAGAATCATATCCTAAAAAACAAATTTCAACATCAGAAACCAGCTTGATGAAATTCATTGATTATTTCCACTCCGAATCCAAAAACGCTTCAACTCGTTGAGATAAGTACTTTTTGAACGAATGGCGATATATTTTGAACCTATGATGAGATTATACTGAATTTGACATATATTGTGCTGAATCATGTCCTAAACAACATATTTCAACAGCAGAAACCAGCGTGATGAAATTCAAAAGTTTTTTCCACTCCTAATCAAAAACGCTTCAACTCGGTGAGATAAGTACTTTTTGAACGAATGGCGATATCTTTTTAACCTATGAAGGGATTACACTGAATTTGACAAATATTTTGCAGAATCATGTCATAAACAACATATTTCAACAGCAGAAACCAGCTTGATGAAATTCATTAGTTATTTCCACTCCTAGTCAAAAACGCTCCAACTCGGTGAGATAAGTCCTTTTTGAATGAATGGCTATATCCTTTGAACCTGTAATGGGATCACACTGACTTTGACATATATTGTGCAGAATCATATCCTAAACAACATATTTCAACAGCAGAAACCAGCTTGATGAAATTCATTAGTTATTTCCACTCCTAATCAAAAACGCTTCAACTCGGTGAGATAAGTACTTTTTGAAGGAATGGCTATATCTTTTGAACCTGTAATGGGATCACACTGACTTTGACATATATTGTGCAGAATCATATCCTAAACAACATATTTCAACAGCAGAAACCAGCTTGATGAAATTCACTGGTTATTTCCACTCCGAATCAAAAACTCTTGAACTCGGTGAGAGAAGCACTTTTTGAACGAATGGCTATATCTTTTGAACCTATGAAGGGATTACACTGAAGTTGACATATATTGTGCAGAATCATGTCCTGAACAACATATTTAGACAGCAGAAAGCATCTTGATTCTTTCATTAGTTATTTCCACTGCGAATCATAAACGCTTCAACTCGATGACATAAGCACTTTTTGATCGAATGGCTATATCTTTTGAACTTGTGTCTGGATTACACTAAATTTGATATATATTGTGCAGAATCACTTCCTAAACAACATATTTCAACAGCAGAAACCAGCTTGACGAAATCTATCAATTATTTCCACTCCTAATCAAAAACGCTTCAACCAGATAAGATAAGCAGTTTTTGAACGAATGGCTATATCTTTTGAACCTGTGATGTGATTACACTAAATTTGACATATATTGTGCAGAATCATATCCTAAACAACATATTACAACAGCAGAAACCAGCTTGATGAAATTCACCTGTTATTTCCACTCTGAATCAAAAACACTTCAACTCGGTGAGATAAGTACTTTTTGAACGAATGGCTATATCTTTTGAACTTGTGAAGGGATTACACTAAATTTGACATATATTGTGCAGAATCATGTCCTAAACAACATATTTCAACAGCAGAAACCAGCTTGATGACATTCATTAGTTATTTCCACTCCGAATCAAAAATGCTTCAACTCGGTGAGATAAGCACTTTTTGATAGAATGGCAATATCTTTTGAACTTGTCGCTGGATTATACTGAATTTGATATATTTTGTGCAGAACCATGTCCTAAACAACATATTTCAACAGCAGGAACCAGCTTGATGAAATTCATCAGCTATTTGCACTCCTAATCAAAAACGCTTCAACTCAGTCTCATAAGCACGTTTTCAACGAATGGCTATATCCTTTAAACCTGTAATGGGCTCACACGAATTTGACATATATTGTGCAGAATCATGTCCTAAACAACATATTTCAACAACAGAAACCAGCTTGATGAAATTCAAAAGTTATTTCCACTCCTAATCAGAAATGTCTCAACTCGGTGAGTTAAGCACTTTTTGAACGAATGGCTATATCTTTTTGACTTTTGATGGTATATCTCTGGATATGACATATATTGTGCAGAATCTTTACCTAACAACATATTTCAACAGCAGAAACCAGCTTGACGTAATTCATTAGTTATTTCCACTCCGAATCAAAAACGCTTCAACTCAGTGGGATAAGCACTTTTATGACGAATGGCTATATCTTTTGATCTTATCGCTGGATTACACTGAATTTGACATGTGTTTTGCAGAATCATGTCCTAAACAACATATTTCAACAGCAGAAACCAGCTTGACGAAATCCATCAGTTATTTCCACTCCTAATCAAAAACGCTTCAACCTGATAAGATAAGCAGTTTTTGAACGAAGGGCTATATCTTTGAACCTGTGATGTGATTACACTAAATTTGACATATATTGTGCAGAATCATATCCTAAAAAACATATTTCAACAACAGAAACCAGCTTGATGAAATTCAAAAGTTTTTTCCACTCCTAATCAAAAACGCTTCAACTCGGTGAGATAAGTACTTTTTGAACAAATGGCTATATCTTTTGAACTTGTGAAGGGATTACACTGAATTTGACATATATTGTGCAGAATCATGTCCTAAACAATATATTTCAACAGCAGAAACCAGTTTGTAGAAATTCATTAGTTATTTCCACTCCTAATCAAAAACGCTTCAACTCGTGGAGATAAATACTTTTTGAACGAATAGCTATATCCTATGAACCTGTAATGGGATCACACTGACTTTGACATATATTGTGCTGAATCATATCCTAAACAACATATTTCAACAGCAGAAACCAGCTTGATGAAATTCATTAGTTATTTCCACTCCTAATCAAAAACGCTTCAAATCGGTAAGATAAGTATTTTTTGAACGAATGGCTATATCTTTTGAACATGTGAAGGGATCACACTGACTTTGACATATATTGTGCAGAATCATATCCTAAACAACATATTTCAACAGCAGAAACCAGCTTGATGAAATTCATTAGTTATTTCCACTCCTAATCAAACACGCTTCAACTTTGTGAGATAAGCACTTTTTGAAAAAATGGCTATATCTTTTGAACTTGTGAAGGGATTACACTGAATTTGACATATATTGTGCAGAATCATGTCCTAAACAACATATTTCAACAGTAGAAATCTACTTGATGAAATTCATTAGTTATTGCCACTCCGAATCAAAAACGATTCAACTCGGTGAGATAAGCAGTTTTTGAACGAATGGCTATATCTTTTGATCCTGTGATGTGATTACACTAAATTTGACATATATTGTGCAGAATCATATCCTAAAAAACATATTTCAACAGCAGAAACCAGCTTGATGAAATTCATTGGTTATTTCCACTCCGAATCAAAAACGCCTCAACTCGGGGAGATAAGTTCTTTTGGAACGACTGGCGATATCTTTTGAACCTATGTAGGGATTACACTGAATTTGACATATATTGTGCAGAAACATGTTCTAAACAAAATATTTCAACAGCAGAAACCAGATTGATGAAATTCAAAAGTTATTTCCACTCCTAATCAAAAACGCTTCAACTCGGTGAGATAAGCACTTTTATGACGAATGGCTATATCTTTTGATCTTATCGCTGGATTACACTGAATTTGACATATATTGTGCAAAATCATGTCCTAAAAAACATATTTCAACAGCAGAAACCAGCTTGACGAAATCCATCAGTTATTTCCACTCCTAATCAAAAACGCTTCAACCCGATAAGATAAGGAGTTTTTGAACGAATGGCTATATCTTTTGAACCTGTGATGTGATTACACTGAATTAGACATATATTGTGAAGAATCATATCCTAAAAAACATATTTCAACAGCAGAAACCAGCTTGATGAAATTCATTGGTTATTTCCACTCCGAATCAAAAACGCTTCAACTCGGTGAGATAAGCACTTTTATGACGAATGGCTATATCTTTTGATCTTATCGCTGGATTACACTGAATTTGATATGTGTTTTGCAGAATCATGTCCTAAACAACATATTTCAACAGCAGAAACCAGCTTGACGAAATCCATCAGTTATTTCCACTCCTAATCAAAAACGCTTCAACCCGATGAGATAAGCAGTTTTTGAACGAATGGTTATATCTTTTGAACCTGTGATGTGATTACACTACATTTGACATTTATTGTGCAGAATCATATCCTAAAAAACATATTTCAACAGCAGAAATCAGCTTGATGAAATTCATTGGTTATTTCCACTCCGAATCAAAAACGCCTCACCTCGGTGAGATAAGTTCTTTTGGAACGACTGGCGATATCTTTTGGACCTAAGAAGGGATTACACTGAATTTGACATATATTGTGCAGAAACATGTTCTAAACAACATATTTCAACAGCAGAAACCAGCTTGATGAAATTCAAAAGTTATTTCCACTCCTAATCAAAAACGCTTCAACTCGGTGAGATAAGTACTTTTTTAACAAATGGCTATATCTTTTGAACTTGTGAAGGGATTACACTGAATTTGACATATATTGTGCAGAATCATGTCCGAAACAACATATTTCAACAGCAGAAACCAGCTTGTAGAAAATCATTAGTTATTTCCACTCCTAATCAAACACGCTTCAACTCGGTGAGATAAATTCTTTTGGAACGACTGGCGATATCTTTTGAACCTATGAAGGGATTACACTGAATTTGACATATATTGTGCAGAAACATGTTCTAAACAACATATTTCAACAGCAAAAACCAGCTTGATGAAATTCAAAAGTTATTTCCACTCCTAATCAAAAACGCTTCAACTCGGTGAGATAAGCACTTTTTGAACGAATGGCTATATCTTTTGAACTTGTGAAGGAATTACACTGAATTTGACATATATTGTGCAGAATCATGTCCTAAACAACATATTTCAACAGTAGAAATCTACTTGATGAAATTCATTAGTTATTGCCACTCCTAATCATAATTGCTTCAACTCGGTGAGATAAGCACTTTCTGCATGAATGGCTATATCTTTTGATCTTGTCGCTGGATTACACTGAATTTGACATGTGTTGTGCAGAATCATGTCCTAAACAACATATTTCAACAGCAGAAACCAGCTTGATTAAATCCATTAGTTATTTCCACTCTCAATCAAAAACGCTTCAACCCGATAAGATAAAGAGTTTTTGAACGAATGGCTATATCTTTTGAACATGTGAAGGGATGACACTGAATTTGACATATATTGTGCATATTCATGTCCTAAACAACATATTTCAACAGCAAAAACCAGCGAGATGAAATTCATTGATTATTTCCACTCCGAATCAAAAATGCTTCAACTCGGTGAGATAAGCACTTTTTGATAGAATGGCAATATCTTTTGAACTTGTCGCTGGATTATACTGAATTTGATATATTTTGTGCAGAACCATGTCCTAAACAACATATTTCAACAGCAGGAACCAGCTTGATGAAATTCATCAGCTATTTGCACTCCTAATCAAAAACGCTTCAACTCAGTCTCATAAGCACGTTTTCAACGAATGGCTATATCCTTTAAACCTGTAATGGGCTCACACGAATTTGACATATATTGTGCAGAATCATGTCCTAAACAACATATTTCAACAACAGAAACCAGCTTGATGAAATTCAAAAGTTATTTCCACTCCTAATCAGAAATGTCTCAACTCGGTGAGTTAAGCACTTTTTGAACGAATGGCTATATCTTTTTGACTTTTGATGGTATATCTCTGGATATGACATATATTGTGCAGAATCTTTACCTAACAACATATTTCAACAGCAGAAACCAGCTTGACGTAATTCATTAGTTATTTCCACTCCGAATCAAAAACGCTTCAACTCAGTGGGATAAGCACTTTTATGACGAATGGCTATATCTTTTGATCTTATCGCTGGATTACACTGAATTTGACATGTGTTTTGCAGAATCATGTCCTAAACAACATATTTCAACAGCAGAAACCAGCTTGACGAAATCCATCAGTTATTTCCACTCCTAATCAAAAACGCTTCAACCTGATAAGATAAGCAGTTTTTGAACGAATGGCTATATCTTTGAACCTGTGATGTGATTACACTAAATTTGACATATATTGTGCAGAATCATATCCTAAAAAACATATTTCAACAGCAGAAACCAGCTTGATGAAATTCAAAAGTTTTTTCCACTCCTAATCAAAAACGCTTCAACTCGGTGAGATAAGTACTTTTTGAACAAATGGCTATATCTTTTGAACTTGTGAAGGGATTACACTGAATTTGACATATATTGTGCAGAATCATGTCCTAAACAATATATTTCAACAGCAGAAACCAGTTTGTAGAAATTCATTAGTTATTTCCACTCCTAATCAAAAACGCTTCAACTCGTGGAGATAAATACTTTTTGAACGAATAGCTATATCCTATGAACCTGTAATGGGATCACACTGACTTTGACATATATTGTGCAGAATCATATCCTAAACAACATATTTCAACAGCAGAAACCAGCTTGATGAAATTCATTAGTTATTTCCACTCCTAATCAAAAACGCTTCAAATCGGTAAGATAAGTATTTTTTGAACGAATGGCTATATCTTTTGAACATATGAAGGGATCACACTGACTTTGACATATATTGTGCAGAATCATATCCTAAACAACATATTTCAACAGCAGAAACCAGCTTGATGAAATTCATTAGTTATTTCCACTCCTAATCAAACACGCTTCAACTTTGTGAGATAAGCACTTTTTGAAAAAATGGCTATATCTTTTGAACTTGTGAAGGGATTACACTGAATTTGACATATATTGTGCAGAATCATGTCCTAAACAACATATTTCAACAGTAGAAATCTACTTGATGAAATTCATTAGTTATTGCCACTCCGAATCAAAAACGATTCAACTCGGTGAGATAAGCAGTTTTTGAACGAATGGCTATATCTTTTGATCCTGTGATGTGATTACACTAAATTTGACATATATTGTGCAGAATCATATCCTAAAAAACATATTTCAACAGCAGAAACCAGCTTGATGAAATTCATTGGTTATTTCCACTCCGAATCAAAAACGCCTCAACTCGGGGAGATAAGTTCTTTTGGAACGACTGGCGATATCTTTTGAACCTATGTAGGGATTACACTGAATTTGACATATATTGTGCAGAAACATGTTCTAAACAAAATATTTCAACAGCAGAAACCAGATTGATGAAATTCAAAAGTTATTTCCACTCCTAATCAAAAACGCTTCAACTCGGTGAGATAAGCACTTTTATGACGAATGGCTATATCTTTTGATCTTATCGCTGGATTACACTGAATTTGACATATATTGTGCAAAATCATGTCCTAAAAAACATATTTCAACAGCAGAAACCAGCTTGACGAAATCCATCAGTTATTTCCACTCCTAATCAAAAACGCTTCAACCCGATAAGATAAGGAGTTTTTGAACGAATGGCTATATCTTTTGAACCTGTGATGTGATTACACTGAATTAGACATATATTGTGAAGAATCATATCCTAAAAAACATATTTCAACAGCAGAAACCAGCTTGATGAAATTCATTGGTTATTTCCACTCCGAATCAAAAACGCTTCAACTCGGTGAGATAAGCACTTTTATGACGAATGGCTATATCTTTTGATCTTATCGCTGGATTACACTGAATTTGATATGTGTTTTGCAGAATCATGTCCTAAACAACATATTTCAACAGCAGAAACCAGCTTGACGAAATCCATCAGTTATTTCCACTCCTAATCAAAAACGCTTCAACCCGATGAGATAAGCAGTTTTTGAACGAATGGTTATATCTTTTGAACCTGTGATGTGATTACACTACATTTGACATTTATTGTGCAGAATCATATCCTAAAAAACATATTTCAACAGCAGAAATCAGCTTGATGAAATTCATTGGTTATTTCCACTCCGAATCAAAAACGCCTCACCTCGGTGAGATAAGTTCTTTTGGAACGACTGGCGATATCTTTTGGACCTAAGAAGGGATTACACTGAATTTGACATATATTGTGCAGAAACATGTTCTAAACAACATATTTCAACAGCAGAAACCAGCTTGATGAAATTCAAAAGTTATTTCCACTCCTAATCAAAAACGCTTCAACTCGGTGAGATAAGTACTTTTTTAACAAATGGCTATATCTTTTGAACTTGTGAAGGGATTACACTGAATTTGACATATATTGTGCAGAATCATGTCCGAAACAACATATTTCAACAGCAGAAACCAGCTTGTAGAAAATCATTAGTTATTTCCACTCCTAATCAAACACGCTTCAACTCGGTGAGATAAATTCTTTTGGAACGACTGGCGATATCTTTTGAACCTATGAAGGGATTACACTGAATTTGACATATATTGTGCAGAAACATGTTCTAAACAACATATTTCAACAGCAAAAACCAGCTTGATGAAATTCAAAAGTTATTTCCACTCCTAATCAAAAACGCTTCAACTCGGTGAGATAAGCACTTTTTGAACGAATGGCTATATCTTTTGAACTTGTGAAGGAATTACACTGAATTTGACATATATTGTGCAGAATCATGTCCTAAACAACATATTTCAACAGTAGAAATCTACTTGATGAAATTCATTAGTTATTGCCACTCCTAATCATAATTGCTTCAACTCGGTGAGATAAGCACTTTCTGCATGAATGGCTATATCTTTTGATCTTGTCGCTGGATTACACTGAATTTGACATGTGTTGTGCAGAATCATGTCCTAAACAACATATTTCAACAGCAGAAACCAGCTTGATTAAATCCATTAGTTATTTCCACTCTCAATCAAAAACGCTTCAACCCGATAAGATAAAGAGTTTTTAACGAATGGCTATATCTTTTGAACATGTGAAGGGATGACACTGAATTTGACATATATTGTGCATATTCATGTCCTAAACAACATATTTCAACAGCAAAAACCAGCGAGATGAAATTCATTGATTATTTCCACTCCGAATCAAAAATGCTTCAACTCGGTGAGATAAGCACTTTTTGATAGAATGGCAATATCTTTTGAACTTGTCGCTGGATTATACTGAATTTGATATATTTTGTGCAGAACCATGTCCTAAACAACATATTTCAACAGCAGGAACCAGCTTGATGAAATTCATCAGCTATTTGCACTCCTAATCAAAAACGCTTCAACTCAGTCTCATAAGCACGTTTTCAACGAATGGCTATATCCTTTCAACCTGTAATGGGCTCACACGAATTTGACATATATTGTGCAGAATCATGTCCTAAACAACATATTTCAACAACAGAAACCAGCTTGATGAAATTCAAAAGTTATTTCCACTCCTAATCAGAAATGTCTCAACTCGGTGAGTTAAGCACTTTTTGAACGAATGGCTATATCTTTTTGACTTTTGATGGTATATCTCTGGATATGACATATATTGTGCAGAATCTTTACCTAACAACATATTTCAACAGCAGAAACCAGCTTGACGTAATTCATTAGTTATTTCCACTCCGAATCAAAAACGCTTCAACTCAGTGGGATAAGCACTTTTATGACGAATGGCTATATCTTTTGATCTTATCGCTGGATTACACTGAATTTGACATGTGTTTTGCAGAATCATGTCCTAAACAACATATTTCAACAGCAGAAACCAGCTTGACGAAATCCATCAGTTATTTCCACTCCTAATCAAAAACGCTTCAACCTGATAAGATAAGCAGTTTTTGAACGAATGGCTATATCTTTGAACCTGTGATGTGATTACACTAAATTTGACATATATTGTGCAGAATCATATCCTAAAAAACATATTTCAACAGCAGAAACCAGCTTGATGAAATTCAAAAGTTTTTTCCACTCCTAATCAAAAACGCTTCAACTCGGTGAGATAAGTACTTTTTGAACAAATGGCTATATCTTTTGAACTTGTGAAGGGATTACACTGAATTTGACATATATTGTGCAGAATCATGTCCTAAACAATATATTTCAACAGCAGAAACCAGTTTGTAGAAATTCATTAGTTATTTCCACTCCTAATCAAAAACGCTTCAACTCGTGGAGATAAATACTTTTTGAACGAATAGCTATATCCTATGAACCTGTAATGGGATCACACTGACTTTGACATATATTGTGCAGAATCATATCCTAAACAACATATTTCAACAGCAGAAACCAGCTTGATGAAATTCATTAGTTATTTCCACTCCTAATCAAAAACGCTTCAAATCGGTAAGATAAGTATTTTTTGAACGAATGGCTATATCTTTTGAACATGTGAAGGGATCACACTGACTTTGACATATATTGTGCAGAATCATATCCTAAACAACATATTTCAACAGCAGAAACCAGCTTGATGAAATTCATTAGTTATTTCCACTCCTAATCAAACACGCTTCAACTTTGTGAGATAAGCACTTTTTGAAAAAATGGCTATATCTTTTGAACTTGTGAAGGGATTACACTGAATTTGACATATATTGTGCAGAATCATGTCCTAAACAACATATTTCAACAGTAGAAATCTACTTGATGAAATTCATTAGTTATTGCCACTCCTAATCAAAATTGCTTCAAATCGGTAAGATAAGTATTTTTTGAACGAATGGCTATATCTTTTGAACATGTGAAGGGATCACACTGACTTTGACATATATTGTGCAGAATCATATCCTAAACAACATATTTCAACAGCAGAAACCAGCTTGATGAAATTCATTAGTTATTTCCACTCCTAAACAAACACGCTTCAACTTTGTGAGATAAGCACTTTTTGAAAAAATGGCTATATCTTTTGAACTTGTGAAGGGATTACACTGAATTTGACATATATTGTGCAGAATCATGTCCTAAACAACATATTTCAACAGTAGAAATCTACTTGATGAAATTCATTAGTTATTGCCACTCCTAATCAAAATTGCTTCAACTCGGTGAGATAAGCACTTTTTGAACGAATGGCTATATCTTTTGATCTTGTCGCTGGATTACACTGAATTTGACATGTGTTGTGTAGAATCATGTCCTAAACAACATATTTCAACAGCAGAAACCAGCTTGATTAAATCCATTAGTTATTTCCACTCCTAATCAAAAACGCTTCAACCCGATAAGATAAGCAGTTTTTGAACGAATGGCTATATCTTTTGAACCTGTGATGTGATTACACTAAATTTGACATATATTGTGCAGAATCATATCCTAAACAACATATTACAACAGCAGAAACCAGCTTGATGAAATTCACCTGTTATTTCCACTCCTAATCAAAAACGCTTCAACTCGGTGAGATAAGTACTTTTTGAACGAATGGCTATATCTTTTGAACCTGTGAAGGGATTACACTGAATTTGACATATATTGTGCAGAATCATGTCATAAACAACATATTTCAACAGCAGAAACCAGCTTGATGAAATTCATTAGTTATTTCCAACTCGAATCAAAAACGTATCAACTCGGTGAGATAAGCACTTTTTGATCGAATAGCTATATCTTTTGAACTTTTGATTGGATTTCACTGAATGGGACATATATTGTGCAGAAAAATGTCCTAAACAACATATTTAAAAGTCAGAAACCAGCTTGATGAAATTCATTAGTTTTTTCCACTCCGAATCAAAAACGATTCAACTCGGTGAGATAAGCACTTTTTGATCGAATGGCTATAACTTTTGAACCTGTGATGGGATTATACTGAATTTGACATATATTGTGCAGAATCATGTCCTAAACAACATATTTCAACAGCAGAAACCAGCTTGATGAAATTCATTAGTTATTTCCACTCCTAATCAAAAACGCTTCAACTTGGTGATATAAGCACTTTTTGAAAAAATGGCTATATCTTTTGAACTTGTGAAGGGATTACACTGAATTTGACATATATTGTGCAGAATCATGTCCTAAACAACACAGTTCAACAGTAGAAATCTACTTGATGAAATTCATTAGTTATTGCCACTCCTAATCAAAATTGCTTCAACTCGGTGAGATAAGCACTTTTTGCACGAATGGCTATATCTTTTGATCTTGTTGCTGGATTACACTGAATTTGACATGTGTTGTGCAGAATCATGTCCTTAACAACATATTTCAACAGCAGAAACCAGCTTGATTAAATCCATTAGTTATTTCCACTCCTAATCAAAAACGCTTCAACCCGATAAGATAAGCAGTTTTTGAACGAATGGCTATATCTTTTGAACCTGTGATGTGATTACACTGAATTTGATATATATTATGCAGAATCATATCCTAAAAAACAAATTTCAACATCAGAAACCAGCTTGATGAAATTCATTGATTATTTCCACTCCGAATCCAAAAACGCTTCAACTCGTTGAGATAAGTACTTTTTGAACGAATGGCGATATATTTTGAACCTATGATGAGATTATACTGAATTTGACATATATTGTGCTGAATCATGTCCTAAACAACATATTTCAACAGCAGAAACCAGCGTGATGAAATTCAAAAGTTTTTTCCACTCCTAATCAAAAACGCTTCAACTCGGTGAGATAAGTACTTTTTGAACGAATGGCGATATCTTTTTAACCTATGAAGGGATTACACTGAATTTGACAAATATTGTGCAGAATCATGTCATAAACAACATATTTCAACAGCAGAAACCAGCTTGATGAAATTCATTAGTTATTTCCACTCCTAGTCAAAAACGCTCCAACTCGGTGAGATAAGTCCTTTTTGAATGAATGGCTATATCCTTTGAACCTGTAATGGGATCACACTGACTTTGACATATATTGTGCAGAATCATATCCTAAACAACATATTTCAACAGCAGAAACCAGCTTGATGAAATTCATTAGTTATTTCCACTCCTAATCAAAAACGCTTCAACTCGGTGAGATAAGTACTTTTTGAAGGAATGGCTATATCTTTTGAACCTGTAATGGGATCACACTGACTTTGACATATATTGTGCAGAATCATATCCTAAACAACATATTTCAACAGCAGAAACCAGCTTGATGAAATTCACTGGTTATTTCCACTCCGAATCAAAAACTCTTGAACTCGGTGAGAGAAGCACTTTTTGAACGAATGGCTATATCTTTTGAACCTATGAAGGGATTACACTGAAGTTGACATATATTGTGCAGAATCATGTCCTGAACAACATATTTAGACAGCAGAAAGCATCTTGATTCTTTCATTAGTTATTTCCACTGCGAATCATAAACGCTTCAACTCGATGACATAAGCACTTTTTGATCGAATGGCTATATCTTTTGAACTTGTGTCTGGATTACACTAAATTTGATATATATTGTGCAGAATCACTTCCTAAACAACATATTTCAACAGCAGAAACCAGCTTGACGAAATCTATCAATTATTTCCACTCCTAATCAAAAACGCTTCAACCAGATAAGATAAGCAGTTTTTGAACGAATGGCTATATCTTTTGAACCTGTGATGTGATTACACTAAATTTGACATATATTGTGCAGAATCATATCCTAAACAACATATTACAACAGCAGAAACCAGCTTGATGAAATTCACCTGTTATTTCCACTCTGAATCAAAAACACTTCAACTCGGTGAGATAAGTACTTTTTGAACGAATGGCTATATCTTTTGAACTTGTGAAGGGATTACACTAAATTTGACATATATTGTGCAGAATCATGTCCTAAACAACATATTTCAACAGCAGAAACCAGCTTGATGACATTCATTAGTTATTTCCACTCCGAATCAAAAATGCTTCAACTCGGTGAGATAAGCACTTTTTGATAGAATGGCAATATCTTTTGAACTTGTCGCTGGATTATACTGAATTTGATATATTTTGTGCAGAACCATGTCCTAAACAACATATTTCAACAGCAGGAACCAGCTTGATGAAATTCATCAGCTATTTGCACTCCTAATCAAAAACGCTTCAACTCAGTCTCATAAGCACTATTTCAACGAATGGCTATATCCTTTAAACCTGTAATGGGCTCACACGAATTTGACATATATTGTGCAGAATCATGTCCTAAACAACATATTTCAACAACAGAAACCAGCTTGATGAAATTCAAAAGTTATTTCCACTCCTAATCAGAAATGTCTCAACTCGGTGAGTTAAGCACTTTTTGAACGAATGGCTATATCTTTTTGACTTTTGATGGTATATCTCTGGATATGACATATATTGTGCAGAATCTTTACCTAACAACATATTTCAACAGCAGAAACCAGCTTGACGTAATTCATTAGTTATTTCCACTCCGAATCAAAAACGCTTCAACTCAGTGGGATAAGCACTTTTATGACGAATGGCTATATCTTTTGATCTTATCGCTGGATTACACTGAATTTGACATGTGTTTTGCAGAATCATGTCCTAAACAACATATTTCAACAGCAGAAACCAGCTTGACGAAATCCATCAGTTATTTCCACTCCTAATCAAAAACGCTTCAACCTGATAAGATAAGCAGTTTTTGAACGAATGGCTATATCTTTGAACCTGTGATGTGATTACACTAAATTTGACATATATTGTGCAGAATCATATCCTAAAAAACATATTTAAACAGCAGAAACCAGCTTGATAAAATTCAAAAGTTTTTTCCACTCCTAATCAAAAACGCTTCAACTCGGTGAGATAAGTACTTTTTGAACAAATGGCTATATCTTTTGAACTTGTGAAGGGATTACACTGAATTTGACATATATTGTGCAGAATCATGTCCTAAACATAGATTTCAACAGCAGAAACCAGTTTGTAGAAATTCATTAGTTATTTCCACTCCTAATCAAAAACGCTTCAACTCGTGGAGATAAATACTTTTTGAACGAATAGCTATATCCTATGAACCTGTAATGGGATCACACTGACTTTGACATATATTGTGCAGAATCATATCCTAAACAACATATTTCAACAGCAGAAACCAGCTTGATGAAATTCATTAGTTATTTCCACTCCTAATCAAAAACGCTTCAAATCGGTAAGATAAGTATTTTTTGAACGAATGGCTATATCTTTTGAACATGTGAAGGGATCACACTGACTTTGACATATATTGTGCAGAATCATATCCTAAACAACATATTTCAACAGCAGAAACCAGCTTGATGAAATTCATTAGTTATTTCCACTCCTAATCAAACACGCTTCAACTTTGTGAGATAAGCACTTTTTGAAAAAATGGCTATATCTTTTGAACTTGTGAAGGGATTACACTGAATTTGACATATATTGTGCAGAATCATGTCCTAAACAACATATTTCAACAGTAGAAATCTACTTGATGAAATTCATTAGTTATTGCCACTCCTAATCAAAATTGCTTCAACTCGGTGAGATAAGCACTTTTTGAACGAATGGCTATATCTTTTGATCTTGTCGCTGGATTACACTGAATTTGACATGTGTTGTGCAGAATCATGTCCTAAACAACATATTTCAACAGCAGAAACCAGCTTGATTAAATCCATTAGTTATTTCCACTCTCAATCAAAAACGCTTCAACCCGATAAGATAAAGAGTTTTTGAACGAATGGCTATATCTTTTGAACATGTGAAGGGATGACACTGAATTTGACATATATTGTGCATATTCATGTCCTAAACAACATATTTCAACAGCAAAAACCAGCGAGATGAAATTCATTGATTATTTCCACTCCGAATCAAAAATGCTTCAACTCGGTGAGATAAGCACTTTTTGATAGAATGGCAATATCTTTTGAACTTGTCGCTGGATTATACTGAATTTGATATATTTTGTGCAGAACCATGTCCTAAACAACATATTTCAACAGCAGGAACCAGCTTGATGAAATTCATCAGCTATTTGCACTCCGAATCAAAAACGCTTCAACTCAGTCTCATAAGCACGTTTTCAACGAATGGCTATATCCTTTCAACCTGTAATGGGCTCACACGAATTTGACATATATTGTGCAGAATCATGTCCTAAACAACATATTTCAACAACAGAAACCAGCTTGATGAAATTCAAAAGTTATTTCCACTCCTAATCAGAAATGTCTCAACTCGGTGAGTTAAGCACTTTTTGAACGAATGGCTATATCTTTTTGACTTTTGATGGTATATCTCTGGATATGACATATATTGTGCAGAATCTTTACCTAACAACATATTTCAACAGCAGAAACCAGCTTGACGTAATTCATTAGTTATTTCCACTCCGAATCAAAAACGCTTCAACTCAGTGGGATAAGCACTTTTATGACGAATGGCTATATCTTTTGATCTTATCGCTGGATTACACTGAATTTGACATGTGTTTTGCAGAATCATGTCCTAAACAACATATTTCAACAGCAGAAACCAGCTTGACGAAATCCATCAGTTATTTCCACTCCTAATCAAAAACGCTTCAACCTGATAAGATAAGCAGTTTTTGAACGAATGGCTATATCTTTGAACCTGTGATGTGATTACACTAAATTTGACATATATTGTGCAGAATCATATCCTAAAAAACATATTTCAACAGCAGAAACCAGCTTGATGAAATTCAAAAGTTTTTTCCACTCCTAATCAAAAACGCTTCAACTCGGTGAGATAAGTACTTTTTGAACAAATGGCTATATCTTTTGAACTTGTGAAGGGATTACACTGAATTTGACATATATTGTGCAGAATCATGTCCTAAACAATATATTTCAACAGCAGAAACCAGTTTGTAGAAATTCATTAGTTATTTCCACTCCTAATCAAAAACGCTTCAACTCGTGGAGATAAATACTTTTTGAACGAATAGCTATATCCTATGAACCTGTAATGGGATCACACTGACTTTGACATATATTGTGCAGAATCATATCCTAAACAACATATTTCAACAGCAGAAACCAGCTTGATGAAATTCATTAGTTATTTCCACTCCTAATCAAAAACGCTTCAAATCGGTAAGATAAGTATTTTTTGAACGAATGGCTATATCTTTTGAACATGTGAAGGGATCACACTGACTTTGACATATATTGTGCAGAATCATATCCTAAACAACATATTTCAACAGCAGAAACCAGCTTGATGAAATTCATTAGTTATTTCCACTCCTAATCAAACACGCTTCAACTTTGTGAGATAAGCACTTTTTGAAAAAATGGCTATATCTTTTGAACTTGTGAAGGGATTACACTGAATTTGACATATATTGTGCAGAATCATGTCCTAAACAACATATTTCAACAGTAGAAATCTACTTGATGAAATTCATTAGTTATTGCCACTCCTAATCAAAATTGCTTCAACTCGGTGAGATAAGCACTTTTTGAACGAATGGCTATATCTTTTGATCTTGTCGCTGGATTACACTGAATTTGACATGTGTTGTGCAGAATCATGTCCTAAACAACATATTTCAACAGCAGAAACCAGCTTGATTAAATCCATTAGTTATTTCCACTCTCAATCAAAAACGCTTCAACCCGATAAGATAAAGAGTTTTTGAACGAATGGCTATATCTTTTGAACATGTGAAGGGATGACACTGAATTTGACATATATTGTGCATATTCATGTCCTAAACAACATATTTCAACAGCAAAAACCAGCGAGATGAAATTCATTGATTATTTCCACTCCGAATCAAAAATGCTTCAACTCGGTGAGATAAGCACTTTTTGATAGAATGGCAATATCTTTTGAACTTGTCGCTGGATTATACTGAATTTGATATATTTTGTGCAGAACCATGTCCTAAACAACATATTTCAACAGCAGGAACCAGCTTGATGAAATTCATCAGCTATTTGCACTCCTAATCAAAAACGCTTCAACTCAGTCTCATAAGCACGTTTTCAACGAATGGCTATATCCTTTCAACCTGTAATGGGCTCACACGAATTTGACATATATTGTGCAGAATCATGTCCTAAACAACATATTTCAACAACAGAAACCAGCTTGATGAAATTCAAAAGTTATTTCCACTCCTAATCAGAAATGTCTCAACTCGGTGAGTTAAGCACTTTTTGAACGAATGGCTATATCTTTTTGACTTTTGATGGTATATCTCTGGATATGACATATATTGTGCAGAATCTTTACCTAACAACATATTTCAACAGCAGAAACCAGCTTGACGTAATTCATTAGTTATTTCCACTCCGAATCAAAAACGCTTCAACTCAGTGGGATAAGCACTTTTATGACGAATGGCTATATCTTTTGATCTTATCGCTGGATTACACTGAATTTGACATGTGTTTTGCAGAATCATGTCCTAAACAACATATTTCAACAGCAGAAACCAGCTTGACGAAATCCATCAGTTATTTCCACTCCTAATCAAAAACGCTTCAACCTGATAAGATAAGCAGTTTTTGAACGAATGGCTATATCTTTGAACCTGTGATGTGATTACACTAAATTTGACATATATTGTGCAGAATCATATCCTAAAAAACATATTTCAACAGCAGAAACCAGCTTGATGAAATTCAAAAGTTTTTTCCACTCCTAATCAAAAACGCTTCAACTCGGTGAGATAAGTACTTTTTGAACAAATGGCTATATCTTTTGAACTTGTGAAGGGATTACACTGAATTTGAAATATATTGTGCAGAATCATGTCCTAAACAATATATTTCAACAGCAGAAACCAGTTTGTAGAAATTCATTAGTTATTTCCACTCCTAATCAAAAACGCTTCAACTCGTGGAGATAAATACTTTTTGAACGAATAGCTATATCCTATGAACCTGTAATGGGATCACACTGACTTTGACATATATTGTGCAGAATCATATCCTAAACAACATATTTCAACAGCAGAAACCAGCTTGATGAAATTCATTAGTTATTTCCTCTCCTAATCAAAAACGCTTCAAATCGGTAAGATAAGTATTTTTTGAACGAATGGCTATATCTTTTGAACATGTGAAGGGATCACACTGACTTTGACATATATTGTGCAGAATCATATCCTAAACAACATATTTCAACAGCAGAAACCAGCTTGATGAAATTCATTAGTTATTTCCACTCCTAATCAAACACGCTTCAACTTTGTGAGATAAGCACTTTTTGAAAAAATGGCTATATCTTTTGAACTTGTGAAGGGATTACACTGAATTTGACATATATTGTGCAGAATCATGTCCTAAACAACATATTTCAACAGTAGAAATCTACTTGATGAAATTCATTAGTTATTGCCACTCCTAATCAAAATTGCTTCAACTCGGTGAGATAAGCACTTTTTGAACGAATGGCTATATCTTTTGATCTTGTCGCTGGATTACACTGAATTTGACATGTGTTGTGTAGAATCATGTCCTAAACAACATATTTCAACAGCAGAAACCAGCTTGATTAAATCCATTAGTTATTTCCACTCCTAATCAAAAACGCTTCAACCCGATAAGATAAGCAGTTTTTGAACGAATGGCTATATCTTTTGAACCTGTGATGTGATTACACTAAATTTGACATATATTGTGCAGAATCATATCCTAAACAACATATTACAACAGCAGAAACCAGCTTGATGAAATTCACCTGTTATTTCCACTCCTAATCAAAAACGCTTCAACTCGGTGAGATAAGTACTTTTTGAACGAATGGCTATATCTTTTGAACCTGTGAAGGGATTACACTGAATTTGACATATATTGTGCAGAATCATGTCATAAACAACATATTTCAACAGCAGAAACCAGCTTGATGAAATTCATTAGTTATTTCCAACTCGAATCAAAAACGTTTCAACTCGGTGAGATAAGCACTTTTTGATCGAATAGCTATATCTTTTGAACTTTTGATTGGATTTCACTGAATGGGACATATATTGTGCAGAATTATGTCCTAAACAACATATTTAAAAGTCAGAAACCAGCTTGATGAAATTCATTAGTTTTTTCCACTCCGAATCAAAAACGATTCAACTCGGTGAGATAAGCACTTTTTGATCGAATGGCTATAACTTTTGAACCTGTGATGTGATTACACTAAATTTGACATATATTGTGCAGAATCATATCCTAAACAACATATTACAACAGCAGAAACCAGCTTGATGAAATTCACCTGTTATTTCCACTCCTAATCAAAAACGCTTCAACTCGTTGAGATAAGTACTTTTTGAACGAATGGCTATATCTTTTGAACCTGTGAAGGGATTACACTGAATTTGACATATATTGTGCAGAATCATGTCATAAACAACATATTTCAACAGCAGAAACCAGCTTGATGAAATTCATTAGTTATTTCCAACTCGAATCAAAAACGTTTCAACTCGGTGAGATAAGCACTTTTTGATCGAATAGCTATATCTTTTGAACTTTTGATTGGATTTCACTGAATGGGACATATATTGTGCAGAATTATGTCCTAAACAACATATTTAAAAGTCAGAAACCAGCTTGATGAAATTCATTAGTTTTTTCCACTCCGAATCAAAAACGATTCAACTCGGTGAGATAAGCACTTTTTGATCGAATGGCTATAACTTTTGAACCTGTGATGGGATTATACTGAATTTGACATATATTGTGCAGAATCATGTCCTAAACAACATATTTCAACAGCAGAAACCAGCTTGATGAAATTCATTAGTTATTTCCACTCCTAATCAAAAACGCTTCAACTTGGTGAGATAAGCACTTTTTGAAAAAATGGCTATATCTTTTGAACTTGTGAAGGGATTACACTGAATTTGACATATATTGTGCAGAATCATGTCCTAAACAACACTGTTCAACAGTAGAAATCTACTTGATGAAATTCATTAGTTATTGCCACTCCTAATCAAAATTGCTTCAACTCGGTGAGATAAGCACTTTTTACACGAATGGCTATATCTTTTGATCTTGTTGCTGGATTACACTGAATTTGACATGTGTTGTGCAGAATCATGTCCTAAACAACATATTTCAATAGCAGAAACCAGCTTGATTAAATCCATTAGTTATTTCCACTCCTAATCAAAAACGCTTCAACCCGATAAGATAAGCAGTTTTTGAACGAATGGCTATATCTTTTGAACCTGTGATGTGATTACACTGAATTTGATATATATTATGCAGAATCATATCCTAAAAAACAAATTTCAACATCAGAAACCAGCTTGATGAAATTCATTGATTATTTCCACTCCGAATCCAAAAACGCTTCAACTCGTTGAGATAAGTACTTTTTGAACGAATGGCGATATATTTTGAACCTATGATGAGATTATACTGAATTTGACATATATTGTGCTGAATCATGTCCTAAACAACATATTTCAACAGCAGAAACCAGCGTGATGAAATTCAAAAGTTTTTTCCACTCCTAATCAAAAACGCTTCAACTCGGTGAGATAAGTACTTTTTGAACGAATGGCGATATCTTTTTAACCTATGAAGGGATTACACTGAATTTGACAAATATTGTGCAGAATCATGTCATAAACAACATATTTCAACAGCAGAAACCAGCTTGATGAAATTCATTAGTTATTTCCACTCCTAATCAAAAACGCTCCAACTCGGTGAGATAAGTCCTTTTTGAATGAATGGCTATATCCTTTGAACCTGTAATGGGATCACACTGACTTTGACATATATTGTGCAGAATCATATCCTAAACAACATATTTCAACAGCAGAAACCAGCTTGATGAAATTCATTAGTTATTTCCACTCCTAATCAAAAACGCTTCAACTCGGTGAGATAAGTACTTTTTGAAGGAATGGCTATATCTTTTGAACTTGTGAAGGGATTACACTGAATTTGACATATATTGTGCAGAATCATGTCCTAAACAACATATTTCAACAGTAGAAATCTACTTGATGAAATTCATTAGTCATTTCCACTCCTAATCAAAAACACTTCAACTCGGTGAGATAAGTACTTTTTGAACGAATGGCTATATCCTTTGAACCTGTAATGGGATCACACTGACTTTGACATATATTGTGCAGAATCATATCCTAAACAACATATTTCAACAGCAGAAACCAGCTTGATGAAATTCACTGGTTATTTCCACTCCGAATCAAAAACTCTTGAACTCGGTGAGAGAAGCACTTTTTGAACGAATGGCTATATCTTTTGAACCTATGAAGGGATTACACTGAAGTTGACATATATTGTGCAGAATCATGTCCTGAACAACATATTTAGACAGCAGAAAGCATCTTGATTCTTTCATTAGTTATTTCCACTGCGAATCATAAACGCTTCAACTCGATGACATAAGCACTTTTTGATCGAATGGCTATATCTTTTGAACTTGTGTCTGGATTACACTAAATTTGATATATATTGTGCAGAATCACTTCCTAAACAACATATTTCAACAGCAGAAACCAGCTTGACGAAATCTATCAATTATTTCCACTCCTAATCAAAAACGCTTCAACCAGATAAGATAAGCAGTTTTTGAACGAATGGCTATATCTTTTGAACCTGTGATGTGATTACACTAAATTTGACATATATTGTGCAGAATCATATCCTAAACAACATATTACAACAGCAGAAACCAGCTTGATGAAATTCACCTGTTATTTCCACTCTGAATCAAAAACACTTCAACTCGGTGAGATAAGTACTTTTTGAACGAATGGCTATATCTTTTGAACTTGTGAAGGGATTACACTAAATTTGACATATATTGTGCAGAATCATGTCCTAAACAACATATTTAAACAGCAGAAACCAGCTTGATGACATTCATTAGTTATTTCCACTCCTAATCAAAATTGCTTCAACTCGGTGAGATAAGCACTTTTTGCACGAATGTCTATATCTTTTGATCTTGTCGCTGGATTTAACTGAATTTGACATGTGTTGTGCAGAATCATGTCCTAAACAACATATGTCAACAGCAGAAACCAGCTTGATTAAATCCATTAGTTATTTCCACTCCTAATCAAAAACGCTTTAACCCGATAAGATAAGCAGTATTTGAACGAATGGCTATATCTTTTGATCCTGTGATGTGAATACATTGAATTTGACATTTATTGTGTAGAATCATATCCTAAAAAACATATTTCAACAGCAGAAACCAGCGTGATGAAATTCAAAAAATTTTTCCACTCCTAATCAAAAACGCTTCAACTCGGTGAGATAAGTACTTGTTGAACGAATGGCGATATCTTTTTAACCTATTTAGGGATTATACTGAATTTGACATATATTGTGCAGAATCATGTCCTAAACCACATATTTCAACAGCAGAAACCAGCTTGATGAAATTCATTAGTTATTTCCACTCCTAATCAGAAACTTCTCAACTCGGTGAGTTAAGCACTTTTTGAACGAATGGCTATGTCTTTTGGACTTTTGATGGGATATCTCTGAATTAGACATATATTGTGCAGAATCTTGACCTAACAACATATTTCAACAGCAGAAACCAGCTTGACGAAATTCATTGATTATTTCCAATACTAATCAAAAACTCTTCAACTTTTTGACATAAGTACTTTTTGAACGAATGGCGATATTTTTTTAACCTATGAAGGGATTTCCACTGAATTTGACATATATTGTGCAGAATCTTGACCTAACAACATATTTCAACAACAGAAACCAGCGTGATGAAATTCATTGGTTATTTCAAATACTAATCAAAAACTCTTAAACTTGGTGACATAAGTAAGTTTTGGATGAATGGCTAGATCTTTTGAAATTGTGAAGGGATTACACTGAATTTGACATATATTGTCCAGAATCATGTCCTAAACAACAAATTTCAAGAGCAGAAACCAGCTTGATGAAATTCATTAGTTATTTCCACTCCTAATCAAAAACGCTTCAACTCGGTGAGATAAGTCCTTTTTGAATGAATGGCAATATCCTTTGAACCTGTAATGGGATCACACTGAATTTGACATACATTGTGCAGAATCATATCCAAAAAAACATATTTCAACAGCAGAAACCAGCTTGATGAAATTCATTAGTTATTTCCACTCCTAAACAAAAACGCTTCAACTCGGTGATATAAGCATTATTTGCACGAAAGGCTATATCTTTTGATCTTGTCGCTGGATTACACTGAATTTTATATATTTTCTGCACAATCATTTCCTAGACAACATATTTCAACAGCAGAAACCAGCTTGATGAAATTCATGTATTATTTTTACTCCGAATCAAAAACGCTTCAACTCGGTGAGATAAGCACTTTTTGATCGAATGGCAATATCTTTTGAACTTGTCGCTGGATTATACTGAATTTGATATATTTTGTGCAGAATCTTGTCCTAAACAACATTTTTCAACAGCAGGAACCAGCTTGATGAAATTCATTAGTCATTTGCACTCCTAATCAAAAACGCTTCAACTCAGTCTCATAAGCACGTTTTGAACTATTGGCTATATCCTTTGAACCTGTAATGGGCTCACAAGAATTTGACATATATTGTGCAGAATCATGTCCTAAACAACATATTTCAACAGCAGAAACCAGCTTGATGAAATTCATTAGTTATTTCCACTCCTAATCAGAAACGTCTCAACTCGGTGAGTTAAGCACTTTTTGAACGAATGGCTATATCTTTTGGACTTTTGATGGGATATCTCTGAATATGACATATATTGTGCAGAATCTTGACCTAACAACATATTTCAACAGCAGAAACCAGCTTGATGAAATTCATTAGTTATTTCCACTCCTAATCAAAAACTCTTCAACTTGGTGACATAAGTACTTTTTGGACGAATGGCTATATCCTTTGAACCTGTAATGGGATTTCATTGAATTTGACATATATTGTGCAGAATCATGTCCTAAACAACATATTTCAACAGCAGAAACCAGCTTGATGAAATTCATTAGTTATTTCCACTCCTAATCAAAAACGCTTCAACTCGGTGAGATAAGTACTTTTTGAACGAATGGCTATATCTTTTGAACTTGTAAAGGGATTACACTGAATTTGACATATATTTTCCAGAATCATGTCCTAAACAACATATTTCAACAGCGGGAACCAGCTTGATGAAATTCATTAGTTATATCCACTCCTAATCAGAAACGTCTCAACTCGGTGAGATAAGCACTTTTTTCAAGAATGGCTATATCTTTTAAACTTATCGCTGAATTACACTGAATTTGACATGTGTTTTGCAGAATCATGTCCTAAACAACAAATTTCAACAGCAGAAACCAGCGTGATGAAATTCAAAAGTTATTTCCACTCCTAATCAAAAACGCTTCAACTAGGTGAGATAAGTTCGTTTTTATAACGAATGGCTTTATATGTTGAACTTGCGAAGGGATTACACTTAATTTGACATATATTGTGCAGAATTATGTCATATACAACATATTTCAACAGCAGAAACCAGCTTGATGAAATCCATTAGTTATTTCCACTCCTAATCAAAAACGCTTCAACTCGGTGAGATAAGTCCTTTTTGAAAGAATGGCTATATCCTTTGAACCTTTAATGGGATCACACTGAATTTGACATATATTGTGCAGAATCATAACCCAAAAAACATATTTCAACAGCAGAAACCAGCTTGATGAAATTCTTCAGTTATATCCTCTCCTAAACAAAAACGCTTCAACTCGGTGAGATAAGCATTATTTGCAAGAGTGGCTATATCTTTTGATCTTGTCGCTGGATTACACTGAATTTGAAATATTTTCTGCAGAATCATGTCCTAAACAATATATTTTAACAGCAGAAACCAGCTTGATGAAATTCAAAAGTTATTTCAACTCCTAATCAAAAACGCTTCAATCGGTGAGATAAGTACTTTTTGAACGAATGGCTGTATCTTTTGAAATTGTGAAGGGATTACACTGAATTTGACATATATTGTCCAGAATCATGTCCTAAACAACAAATTTCAATAGCAGAAACCAGCTTGATGAAATTCATTAGTTTCTTCCAATACTAATCAAAAACTCTTCAACTTGGTGAGATAAGCACTTTTTGCACAAATGGCTATATTTTTTGAACCTGGGATGGGATTTCACTGAATTTGACATATATTGTGCAGATTCTTGTCCTAAACAACATATTTCAACAGCATAAACCAGCTTGATGAAATTCATTAGTTATTTCCACTCCGAATCAAAAACGCTTCAACTCGGTGAGATAAGCACTTTTTGATCGAATGGCTATATCTTTTGAACTTGTCGCTGGATTACACTGAATTTGACATATGTTTTGCAGAATCATGTCCTAAACAACATATTTCAACAGCAGAAACCAGCTTGACGAAATCCATCAGTTATTTCCACTCCTAATCAAAAACGCTTCAACCCGATAAGATAAGCAGTTTTTGAACGAATGGCTATATCTTTTGAACCTGTGATGTGATTACACTAAATTTGACATATATTGTGCAGAATCATATCCTAAACAACATATTTCAAGAGCAGAAACCAGCTTAATGAAATTCATTGATTATTTCCACTCCTAATCAAAAACGCTTCAACTCGGTGAGATAAGCACTGTTTGAACGAATGGCTATATCTTTTGAACTTGTGAAGGGATTACACTGAATTTGACATATTTTGTGCAGAATCATGTCCTAAACAACATATTTCAACAGCAGAAAACAGCTTGATGAAATTCATTAGTTATTTCTAGTCCGAATCAAAAACGCTTCAACTCGGTGAGATAAGCACTTTTTGATCGAATGGCAATATCTTTTGAACTTGTCGCTGGATTATACTGAATTTGACATATTTTGTGCAGAATCTTGTCCTAAACAACATTTTTCAACAGCAGGAACCAGCTTGATGAAATTCATTAGTTATTTGCAGTCCTAATCAAAAACGCTTCAACTCGGTCTCATAAGCACGTTTTGAACGATTGGCTATATCCTTTGAACCTGTAATGGGCTCACAAGAATTTGACATATATTGTGCAGAATCATGTCCTAAACAACATATTTCAACAGCAGAAACCAGCTTGATGAAATTCATTAGTTATTTCCACTCCTAATCAGAAACGTCTCAACTCGGTGAGTTAAGCACTTTTTGAACGAATGGCTATATCTTTTGGACTTTTGATGGGATATCTCTGAATATGACATATATTGTGCAGAATCATGTCCTAAACAACATATTTCAACAGCAGAAACCAGCTTGATGAAATTCATTAGTTATTTCCACTCCTAATCAAAAACGCTTCAACTCGGTGAGATAAGTACTTTTTGAACGAATGGCTATATCTTTTGAACTTGTAAAGGGATTACACTGAATTTGACATATATTTTCCAGAATCTTGTCCTAAACAACATATTTCAACAGCGGGAACCAGCTTGATGAAATTCATTAGTTATATCCACTCCTAATCAGAAACGTCTCAACTCGGTGAGATAAGCACTTTTTTCACGAATGGCTATATCTTTTAAACTTATCGCTGAATTACACTGAATTTGACATGTGTTTTGCAGAATCATGTCCTAAACAACAAATTTCAACAGCAGAAACCAGCGTGATGAAATTCAAAAGTTATTTCCACTCCTAATCAAAAACGCTTCAACTCGGTGAGATAAGTTCATTTTTATAACGAATGGCTTTATATGTTTAACTTGCGAAGGGATTACACTTAATTTGACATATATTGTGCAGAATTATGTCATATACAACATATTTCAACAGCAGAAACCAGCTTGAGGAAATCCATTAGTTATTTCCACTCCTAATCAAAAACGCTTCAACTCGGTGAGATAAGTCCTTTTTGAAAGAATGGCTATATCCTTTGAACCTTTAATGGGATCACACTGAATTTGACATATATTGTGCAGAATCATATCCCAAAAAACATATTTCAACAGCAGAAACCAGCTTGATGAAATTCTTCACTTATATCCTCTCCTAAACAAAAACGCTTCAACTCGGTGAGATAAGCATTATTTGCAAGCGTGGCTATATCTTTTGATCTTGTCGCTGGATTACACTGAATTTGAAATATTTTCTGCAGAATCATGTCCTAAACAATATATTTTAACAGCAGAAACCAGCTTGATGAAATTCAAAAGTTATTTCAACTCCTAATCAAAAACGCTTCAATCGGTGAGATAAGTACTTTTTGAACGAATGGCTGTATCTTTTGAAATTGTGAAGGGATTACACTGAATTTGACATATATTGTCCAGAATCATGTCCTAAACAACAAATTTCAATAGCAGAAACCAGCTTGATGAAATTCATTAGTTACTTCCAATACTAATCAAAAACTCTTCAACTTGGTGAGATAAGCACTTTTTGCACAAATGGCTATATTTTTTGAACCTGGGATGGGATTTCACTGAATTTGACATATATTGTGCAGATTCTTGTCCTAAACAACATATTTCAACAGCATAAACCAGCTTGATGAAATTCATTAGTTATTTCCACTCCGAATCAAAAACGCTTCAACTCGGTGAGATAAGCACTTTTTGATCGAATGGCTATATCTTTTGAACTTGTCGCTGGATTACACTGAATTTGACATATGTTTTGCAGAATCATGTCCTAAACAACATATTTCAACAGCAGAAACCAGCTTGACGAAATCCATCAGTTATTTCCACTCCTAATCAAAAACGCTTCAACCCGATAAGATAAGCAGTTTTTGAACGAATGGCTATATCTTTTGAACCTGTGATGTGATTACACTAAATTTGACATATATTGTGCAGAATCATATCCTAAAAAACATATTTCAAGAGCAGAAACCAGCTTAATGAAATTCATTGATTATTTCCACTCCTAATCAAAAACGCTTCAACTCGGTGAGATAAGCACTGTTTGAACGAATGGCTATATCTTTTGAACTTGTGAAGGGATTACACTGAATTTTACATACATTGTGCAGAATCACGTCCTAAACAACAAATTTCAACAGCAGAAACCAGCGTGATGAAATTCAAAAGTTATTTCCACTCCTAAACAAAAACGCTTCAACTCGGTGAGATAAGTACGTTTTGAACGAATGGCTATATCTTTTGAACTTGTGAAGGGATTACACTTAATTTGAAATATATTGTGCAGAATTATGTCATATACAACATATTTCAACAGCAGAAACCAGCTTGATGAAATCCATTTGTTATTTCCACTCCTAATCAAAAACGCTTCAACTCGGTGAGATAAGTCCTTTTTGAAAGAATGGCTATATCCTTTGGACCTTTAATGGGATCACATTGAATTTGACATATATTGTGCAGAATCATATCCCAAAAAACATATTTCAACAGCAGAAACCAGCTTGATGAAATTCTTTAGTTATTTCCTCTCCGAAACAAAAACGCTTCAACTCGGTGAGATAAGCATTATTTGCAAGAGTGGATATATCTTTTGATCTTGTTGCTGGATTACACTGAATTTGAAATATTTTCTGCAGAATCATGTCCTAAACAACATATTTCAACAGAAGAAACCAGCTTGATGAAATTCAAAAGTTATTTTCACTCCTAATCAAAAACGCTTCAATCGGTGAGATAAGAACTTTTTGAACGAATGGCTATATCTTTTGAACTTGTGAAGGGATTACACTGAATTTGACATATATTATCCAGAATCATGTCCTAAACAACAAATTTCAATAGCAGAAACCAGCTTGATGAAATTCATTAGTTACTTTCAATACTAATCAAAAACTCTTCAACTTGGTGAGATAAGCAATTTTTGAACGAATGGCTATATTTTTTGAACCTGGGATGGGATTTCACTGAATTTGACATATATTGTGCAGAATCTTGTCCTAAACAACATATTTCAACAGCATAAACCAGCTTGATGAAATTCATTAGTTATTTCCAGTCCTAATCAAAAACGCTTCAACTCGGTGAGATAAGTCCTTTTGAACGAATGGCTATATCCTTTGAACCTGTAATTGGGATCACACTGACTTTGACATATATTGTGCAGAATCATATCCTAAACAACATATTTCAACAGCAGAAACCAGCTTGATGAAATTCATTAGTTATTTCCACACCTAATCAAAATTGCTTCAACTCGGTGAGATGAGCACTTTTTGCACGAATGGGTATATCTTTTGATTTTGTCGCTGGATCACACTGAATTTTAAATATTTTCTGCAGAATCATGTCCTAAACAACATATTTCAACAGCAGAAACCAGCTTGATGAAATTCATTAGTTATTTCCACTCCGAATCAAAAACGCTTCAAATCGGTGAGATAAGCACTTTTTGATCGAATGGATATCTTTTGAACTTGTCGTTGGATTCTACTGAATTTGACATATATTGTGCAGAATTTTTTCCTAAACAACATTTTTCAACAGCAGGAACCAGCTTGATGGAATTCATTAGATATTTGCACTCCTAATCAAAAACGCTTCAACTCGGTCTCATAGAAACGTTTTAAACGAATGGCTATGTCCTTTGAACCCATAATGGGCTCACAAGAATTTGACATATATTGTACAGAATCATGTCCTAAACCACAAATTTCAACAGCAAAAACCAGCGTGATGAAATTCAAAAGTTATTTCCACTCCTAATCAAAAACGCTTCAACTCGAAGAGATAAGTACTTTTTGAACGAATGGCTATATCTTTTGAACTTGTGATGGGATTTCACGGATTTTGACATATATTGTGCAGAATCTTGTCCTAAACAACATATTTCAACAGCAGAAACCAGCTTGATGAAATTCATTAGTTATTTCCAATTCGAATCAAAAACGCTTCAACTCGGTGAGATAAGCACTTTTTGATCGAATGGCTATATGTTTTGAACTTGTCGCTGGATTATACTGAATTTGACATATTTTGTGCAGAATCTTTTCCTAAAAAACATATTTTAACAGCGGGAACCAGCTCGATGAAATTCATTAGTTATTTCCACTCCTAATCAGAAACGTCTCAACTCGGTGAGATAAGCACCTTTTTCACGAATGGCTATATCTTTTGATCTTATCGCTGGATTACACTGAATTTGACATGTGTTTTGCAGAATCATGTCCTAAAAAACATATTTCAATAGCAGAAACCAGCTTGACGAAATCCATCAGTTATTTCCACTCCTAATCAAAAACGCTTCAACCCGATAAGATAAGCACTTTTTGAACGAATGGCTATATCTTTTGAACCTGTGATGTGATTACACTAAATTTGACATATATTGTGCAAAATCATATCCTTAAGCACATATTTCAACAACAGAAAGAAGCTTGATGAAATTCATTGGTTATTTCCACTCCGAATCAAAAACGCCTCAACTCGGTGAGATAAGTTCTTTTGGAACTACTGGCGATATCTTTTGAACCTATGAAGGGATTACACTGAATTTGACATATATTGTGCAGAAACATGTTCTAAACAACATATTTCAACAGCAAAAACCAGCTTGATGAAATTCAAAAGTTATTTCCACTCCTTATCAAAAACGCTTCAACTTGGTGAGATAAGCACTTTTTGAACGAATGGCTATATCTTTTGAACTTGTGAAGGGATTACACTGAATTTGACATATTTTGTGCAGAATCATGTCATAAACAACATATTTCAACAGCAGAAACCAGATTGATGAAATTCATTAGTTATTTCTACTCCGAATAAAAAACGCTTCACCTCGGTGAGATAAGCACTTTTTGATCGAATGGCAATATCTTTTGAACTTGTCGCTGGATTATACTGAATTTGACATATTTTCTGCAGAATCTTGTCCTAAACAACATTTTTCAACAGCAGGAACCAGCTTGATGAAATTCATTAGTTATTTGCACTCCTAATCAAAAACGCTTCAACTCGGTCTCATAAGCACGTTTTGAACGATTGGCTATATCCTTTGAACCTGTAATGGGCTTACAAGAATTTGACATATATTGTGCAGAATCATGTCCTAAACAACATATTTCAACAGCAGAAACCAGCTTGATGAAATTCATTAGTTATTTCCACTCCTAATCAGAAACGTCTCAACTCGGTGAGTTAAGCAGTTTTTGGACGAATGGCTATATCCTTTGAACCTGTGATGGGATTTCACTGAATTTGACATATATTGTGCAGAATCATGTCCTAAACAACATATTTCAACAGCAGAAACCAGCTTGATGAAATTAAAAAGTTATTTCCACTCCTAATCAAAAAAGCTTCAATCGGTGAGATAAGTACTTTTTGAACGAATGGCTGTATCTTTTGAAATTGTGAAGGGATTACACTGAATTTGACATATATTGTCCAGAATCATGTCCTAAACAACAAATTTCAATAGCAGAAACCAGCTTGATGAAATTCATTAGTTACTTTCAATACTAATCAAAAACTCTTCAACTTGGTGAGATAAGCAATTTTTGAACGAATGGCTATATTTTTTGAACCTGGGATGGGATTTCACTGAATTTGACATATATTGTGCAGAATCTTGTCCTAAACAACATATTTCAACAGCATAAACCAGCTTGATAAAATTCATTAGTTATTTCCACTCCGAATCAAAAATGCTTCAACTCGGTGAGATAAGCACTTTTTGAACGAATGGCTATATCTTTTGAACTTGTGAAGGGATTATACTGAATTTGACATATATTGTGCAGAATCATGTCCTAAACAACATATTTCAATAGCAGAAACCAGCTTAATGAAATTCATTAGTTATTTCCAGTCCTAATCAAAAACGCTTCAACTCGGTGAGATAAGTCCTTTTGAACGAATGGCTATATCCTTTGAACCTGTAATTGGGATCACACTGACTTTGACATATATTGTGCAGAATCATGTCCTAAACCACATATTTCAACAGCAGAAACCAGCTTGATGAAATTCAAAAGTTATTTCCACTCCTAATCAAAAACGCTTCAACTCGAAGAGATAAGTACTTTTTGAACCAATGGCTATATCTTTTGAACTTGTCGCTGGATTATACTGAATTTGACATATTTTGTGCAGAATATTTTCCTAAACAACATATTTAAACAGCGGGAACCAGCTTGATGAAATTCATTAGTTATTTCCACTCCTAATCAGAAACGTCTCAACTCGGTGAGATAAGCACCTTTTTCACGAATGGCTATATCTTTTGATCTTATCGCTGGATTACACTGAATTTGACATGTGTTTTGCAGAATCATGTCCTAAAAAACATATTTCAATAGCAGAAACCAGCTTGACGAAATCCATCAGTTATTTCCACTCCTAATCAAAAACGCTTCAACCCGATAAGATAAGCACTTTTTGAACGAATGGCTATATCTTTTGAACCTGTGATGTGATTACACTAAATTTGACATATATTGTGCAAAATCATATCCTTAAGCACATATTTCAACAACAGAAACAAGCTTGATGAAATTCATTGGTTATTTCCACTCCGAATCAAAAACGCCTCAACTCGGTGAGATAAGTTCTTTTGGAACGACTGGCGATATCTTTTGAACCTATGAAGGGATTACACTGAATTTGACATATATTGTGCAGAAACATGTTCTAAACAACATATTTCAACAGCAGAAACCAGCTTGATGAAATTCAAAAGTTATTTCCACTCCTTATCAAAAACGCTTCAACTCGGTGAGTTAAGCACTTTTTGATCGAATAGCTATATCTTTTGAACTTGTAGCTGGATTACACTGAATTTGACATATATTGTGCAGAATCATGTCCTAAACAACATATTTCAATAGCAGAAACCAGCTTGATGAAATTCATTAGTTACTTCCAATACTAATCAAAAACTCTTCAACTTGGTGAGATAAGCACTTTTTGAACGAATGGCTATATTTTTTGAACCTGGGATGGGATTTCACTGAATTTGACATATATTGTGCAGAATCTTGTCCTAAACAACATATTTCAAAAGCATAAACCAGCTTGATAAAATTCATTAGTTATTTCCACTCCGAATCAAAAACGCTTCAACTCGGTGAGATAAGCACTTTTTGAACGAATGGCTATATCTTTTGAACTTGTGAAGGGATTACACTGAATTTGACATATATTGTCCAGAATCATGTCCTAAACAACAAATTTCAATAGCAGAAACCAGCTTGATGAAATTCATTAGTTACTTCCAATACTAATCAAAAACGCTTCAACTCGGTGAGATAAGCACTTTTTGATCGAATGGCTATATCTTTTGAACTTGTCGCTGGATTATACTGAATTTGACATATTTTGTGCAGAATCTTGTCCTAAACAACATATTTCAACAGCGGGAACCAGCTTGATGAAATTCATTAGTTATTTCCACTCCTAATCAGAAACGTCTCAACTCGGTGAGATAAGCACTTTTTTCACGAATGGCTATATCTTCTGATCTTATCGCTGGATTACACTGAATTTGACATGTGTTTTGCAGAATCATGTCCTAAACAACATATTTCAACAGCAGAAACCAGCTTGACGAAATCCATCAGTTATTTCCACTCCTAATCAAAAACGCTTCAACTCGATAAGATAAGCAGTTTTTGAACGAATGGCTACATCTTTTGAACCTGTGATGTGATTACACAAAATTTGACATATATTGTGCAGAATCATATCCTAAAAAACATATTTCAACAGCAGAAACCAGCTTGATGAAATTCATTGGTTAATTCCACTCCGAATCAAAAACGCTTCAACTCGGTGAGATGAGTTCTTTTGGAACGACTGGCGATATCTTTTGAACTTGTGAAGGGATTACACTGAATTTGACATATATTGTGCAGAATCATATCCCAAAAAACATATTTCAACAGCAGAAACCAGCTTGATGAAATTCTTTAGTTATTTCCTCTCCTTAACAAAAACGCTTCAACTCGGTGAGATAAGCATTATTTGCAAGAGTGGCTATATCTTTTGATCTTGTCGCTGGATTACACTGAATTTGAAATATTTTCTGCAGAATCATGTCCTAAACAACATATTTTAACAGCAGAAACCAGCTTGATGAAATTCATTAGTTACTTCCAATACTAATCAAAAACGCTTCAACTCGGTGAGATAAGCACTTTTTGAACGAATGGCTATATCTTTTGAACTTGTGAAGGGATTATACTGAATTTGACATATATTGTGCAGAATCCTTTCCTAAACAACATATTTCAACAGCAAAAACCAGCTTGATGAAATTCATTAGTTATTTCCACTCCGAATCAAAAACGCTTCAACTCGGTGAGATAAGCACTTTTTGAACGAATGGCTATATCTTTTGAACTTGTGAAGGGATTATACTGAATTTGACATATATTGTGCAGAATCATGTCCTAAACAACATATTTTAACAGCAGAAACCAGCTTGATGAAATTCAAAAGTTATTTCCACTCCTAATCAAAAACGCTTCAATCGGTGAGATAAGTACTTTTTGAACGAATGGCTATATCTTTTGAACTTGTGAAGGGATTACACTGAATTTGACATATATATTCCAGAATCATGTCCTAAACAACAAATTTCAAGTGCAGAAACCAGCTTGATGAAATTCATAAGTTATTTCCACACCTAATCAAAATTGCTTCAACTCGGTGAGATAAGCAATTTTTGCACGAATGGCTATATCTTTTGATCTTGTCGCTGGATTACACTGAATTTGACATGTGTTGTGCAGAATCATGTGCTAAACAACATATTTCAAACGCAGAAACCAGCTTGATTAAATCCATTAGTTATTTCAACTCTCAATCAAAAACGCTTCAACCCGATAAGATAAGCAGTTTTTGAACGAATGGCTATGTCTTTTGAACCTGGGATGTGATTACACTAAATTTGACATATATTGTGCAGAATCATATCCTAAACAACATATTTCAACAGCAGAAACCAGCTTGATGAAATTCATTGATTATTTCCACTCCGAATCCAAAAACGCTTCTATTCGGTGAGATAAGCACTTTTTGAACGAATGGCGATATCTTTTGAACCTATGAAGGGATTACACTGAATTTGACCTATATTGTGCAGAATCATGTCCTAAACAACAAATTTCAACAGCAGAAACCAGCGTGATGAAATTCAAAAGTTATTTCCACTCCTAATCAAAAACGCTTCAACTCGGTGAGATAAGTACGTTTTGAACGAATGGCTATATCTTTTGAACTTGTGAAGGGATTACACTTAATTTGACATATATTGTGCAGAATTATGTCATATACATCATATTTCAACAGCAGAAACCAGCTTGATGAAATCCATTCGTTATTTCCACTCCTAATCAAAAACGCTTCAACTCGGTGAGATAAGTCCTTTTTGAAGAAATGGCTATATCCTTTGAACCTTTAATGGGATCACACTGAATTTGACATATATTGTGCAGAATCATATCCCAAAAAACATATTTCAACAGCAGAAACCAGCTTGATGAAATTCTTTAGTTATTTCCAATACTAATCAAAAACTCTTCAACTTGGTGACATAAGCAATTTTTGAACGAATGGCTTTTTTTTTTGAACCTGTGATGGGATTTCACTGAATTTTACATATATTGTGCAGAATCTTGTCCTAAACAACATATTTCAACAGCAGAAACCAGCTTGATGAAATTCATTAGTTATTTCCACTCCGAATCAAAAACGCTTCAACTCGGTGAGATAAGCACTTTTTGATCGAATGGCTATATCTTTTGAACTTGTCGCTGGATTATACTGAATTTGACATATTTTGTGCAGAATCTTGTCCTAAACAACATATTTCAACAGCGGGAACCAGCTTGATGAAATTCATTAGTTATTTCCACTCCTAATCAGAAACGTCTCAACTCGGTGAGACAAGCACTTTTTTCACGAATGGCTATATCTTTTGATCTTATCGCTGGATTACACTGAATTTGACATGTGTTTTGCAGAATCATGTCCTAAACAACATATTTCAATAGAAGAAACCAGCTTGACGAAATCCATCAGTTATTTCCACTCCTAATCAAAAACGCTTCAACCCGATAAGATAAGCAGTTTTTGAACGAATGGCTAAATCTTTTGAACCTGTGATGTGATTACACAAAATTTGACATATATTGTGCAGAATCATATCCTAAAAAACATATTTCAACAGCAGAAACCAGCTTGATGAAATTCATTGGTTAATTCCACTCCGAATCAAAAACGCTTCAACTCGGTGAGATGAGTTCTTTTGGAACGACTGGCGATATCTTTTGAACTTGTGAAGGGATTACACTGAATTTGACATATATTGTGCAGAATCATGTCCTAAACAACAAATTTCAACAGCAGAAACCAGCGTGATGAAATTCAAAAGTGATTTCCACTCCTAATCAAAAACGCTTCAACTCGGTGAGATAAGTCCTTTTTGAAAGAATGGCTATATCCTTTGAACCTTTAATGGGATCACATTGAATTTGACATATATTGTGCAGAATCATATCCCAAAAAACATATTTCAACAGCAGAAACCAGCTTGATGAAATTCTTTAGTTATTTCCTCTCCTTAACAAAAACGCTTCAACTCGGTGAGATAAGCATTATTTGCAAGAGTGGCTATATCTTTTGATCTTGTCGCTGGATTACACTGAATTTGAAATATTTTCTGCAGAATCATGTCCTAAACAACATATTTTAACAGCAGAAACCAGCTTGATGAAATTCATTAGTTACTTCCAATACTAATCAAAAACGCTTCAACTCGGTGAGATAAGCACTTTTTGAACGAATGGCTATATCTTTTGAACTTGTGAAGGGATTATACTGAATTTGACATATATTGTGCAGAATCCTTTCCTAAACAACATATTTCAACAGCAAAAACCAGCTTGATGAAATTCATTAGTTATTTCCACTCCGAATCAAAAACGCTTCAACTCGGTGAGATAAGCACTTTTTGAACGAATGGCTATATCTTTTGAACTTGTGAAGGGATTATACTGAATTTGACATATATTGTGCAGAATCATGTCCTAAACAACATATTTTAACAGCAGAAACCAGCTTGATGAAATTCAAAAGTTATTTCCACTCCTAATCAAAAACGCTTCAATCGGTGAGATAAGTACTTTTTGAACGAATGGCTATATCTTTTGAACTTGTGAAGGGATTACACTGAATTTGACATATATATTCCAGAATCATGTCCTAAACAACAAATTTCAAGTGCAGAAACCAGCTTGATGAAATTCATAAGTTATTTCCACACCTAATCAAAATTGCTTCAACTCGGTGAGATAAGCAATTTTTGCACGAATGGCTATATCTTTTGATCTTGTCGCTGGATTACACTGAATTTGACATGTGTTGTGCAGAATCATGTGCTAAACAACATATTTCAAACGCAGAAACCAGCTTGATTAAATCCATTAGTTATTTCAACTCTCAATCAAAAACGCTTCAACCCGATAAGATAAGCAGTTTTTGAACGAATGGCTATGTCTTTTGAACCTGGGATGTGATTACACTAAATTTGACATATATTGTGCAGAATCATATCCTAAACAACATATTTCAACAGCAGAAACCAGCTTGATGAAATTCATTGATTATTTCCACTCCGAATCCAAAAACGCTTCTATTCGGTGAGATAAGCACTTTTTGAACGAATGGCGATATCTTTTGAACCTATGAAGGGATTACACTGAATTTGACCTATATTGTGCAGAATCATGTCCTAAACAACAAATTTCAACAGCAGAAACCAGCGTGATGAAATTCAAAAGTTATTTCCACTCCTAATCAAAAACGCTTCAACTCGGTGAGATAAGTACGTTTTGAACGAATGGCTATATCTTTTGAACTTGTGAAGGGATTACACTTAATTTGACATATATTGTGCAGAATTATGTCATATACATCATATTTCAACAGCAGAAACCAGCTTGATGAAATCCATTCGTTATTTCCACTCCTAATCAAAAACGCTTCAACTCGGTGAGATAAGTCCTTTTTGAAGAAATGGCTATATCCTTTGAACCTTTAATGGGATCACACTGAATTTGACATATATTGTGCAGAATCATATCCCAAAAAACATATTTCAACAGCAGAAACCAGCTTGATGAAATTCTTTAGTTATTTCCAATACTAATCAAAAACTCTTCAACTTGGTGACATAAGCAATTTTTGAACGAATGGCTTTTTTTTTTGAACTTGTGATGGGATTTCACTGAATTTTACATATATTGTGCAGAATCTTGTCCTAAACAACATATTTCAACAGCAGAAACCAGCTTGATGAAATTCATTAGTTATTTCCACTCCGAATCAAAAACGCTTCAACTCGGTGAGATAAGCACTTTTTGATCGAATGGCTATATCTTTTGAACTTGTCGCTGGATTATACTGAATTTGACATATTTTGTGCAGAATCTTGTCCTAAACAACATATTTCAACAGCGGGAACCAGCTTGATGAAATTCATTAGTTATTTCCACTCCTAATCAGAAACGTCTCAACTCGGTGAGACAAGCACTTTTTTCACGAATGGCTATATCTTTTGATCTTATCGCTGGATTACACTGAATTTGACATGTGTTTTGCAGAATCATGTCCTAAACAACATATTTCAATAGAAGAAACCAGCTTGACGAAATCCATCAGTTATTTCCACTCCTAATCAAAAACGCTTCAACCCGATAAGATAAGCAGTTTTTGAACGAATGGCTAAATCTTTTGAACCTGTGATGTGATTACACAAAATTTGACATATATTGTGCAGAATCATATCCTAAAAAACATATTTCAACAGCAGAAACCAGCTTGATGAAATTCATTGGTTAATTCCACTCCGAATCAAAAACGCCTCAACTCGGTGAGATGAGTTCTTTTGGAACGACTGGCGATATCTTTTGAACCTATGAAGGGATTACACTGAATTTGACATATATTGTGCAGAACCATGTTCTAAACAACATATTTCAACAGCAGAAACCAGCTTGATGAAATTCAAAAGTTATTTCCACTCCTAATTAAAAACGCTTCAACTCGGTGAGATAAGCACTTTTTGAACGAATGGCTATATTTATTGAACTAGTCACTGGATTATACTGAATTTGACATATTTTGTGTAGAATCTTGTCCTAAACAACATATATCAACAGCGGGAACCAGCTTGATGAAATTCATTAGTTATATCCACTCCAAATCAGAAACACTTTAACTCGGTCTCATGAGCACATTTTGAAAGAATGTCTATATCCTTTGAACTAGTAATGGGCTCACAAGAATTTGACATATATTATGCAGAATCATGTCCTAAACAACATATTTCAACAGCAGAAACCAGTTTGATGAAATTCATTAGTTATGTCCACTCCGAATCAAAAACGGTTCAACTCGGTGAGATAAGCACTTTTTGAATGAATTAGCTATATCTTTTGAACTTGTAGCTGGATTACACTGAATTTGACATGTGTTTTGCAGAATCATGTCCTATACAACATATTTCAACAGCAGTAACCAGCATGACGAAATCCATCAGTTATTTCCACTCCGAATCAAAAACGCTTCATCTCGGTGAGATAAGTACCTTTGGAACGAATGGCGATATCTTTTGAACCTATGAAGGGATTACACCGAATTTGACATATATTGTGCAGAACCATGTTCTAAACAACATATTTCAACAGCAGAAACCAGCTTGATGAAATTCAAAAGTTATCTCCACTCCGAATCAAAAACGCTTCAACTCGGTGAGATAAGCACTTTTTGAACGAATGGCTATATCTTTTGAACCTTTGAAGGGATTACACTGAATTTGACATATATTGTGCAGAATCATGCCCTAAACAACATATTTCAACAGCAGTAACCAGCTTGATGAAATTCAAAAGTTATTTGCACTCCTAATCAAAAGTGCTTCAACTCGGTGAGATAAGTAATTTTTGAACGAATGGGTATATCTTTTGAACCTGTGATGTGATTACACTGAATTTGACATATATTGTGCAGAATCATATCCTAAACAACATATTTCAACAGCAGAAACCAGCTTGATGAAATTCATTAGTTATTTTCACTCCTAATCAAAAACGCTTCAACTTTGTGAGATAAGCACTTTTTGAACGAATGGCTATATCTTTTGAACTTGTGAAGGGATTACACTGAATTTGACATATATTGTGCAGAATCATGTCCTAAACAACATATTTCAACAGTAGAAATCTACATGATGAAATTCATTAGTTATTGCCACTCCTAATCAAATTTGCTTCAACTCGGTGGGATAAGCACTTTTTGCACGAATGGCTATATCTTTTGAACTTGTGAAGGGATTACACTTAATTTGACATATATTGTGCAGAATTATGTCATATACAACATATTTCAACAGCAGAAACCAGCTTGATGAAATCCATTAGTTATTTCCACTCCTAATCAAAAACGCTTCATCTCGGTGAGATAAGTCCTTTTTGAAAGAATGGCTATATCCTTTGAACCTTTAATGGGATCACATTGAATTTGACATATATTGTGCAGAATCATATCCCAAAAAACATATTTCAACAGCAGAAACCAGCTTGATGAAATTCTTTAGTTATTTCCTCTCCTTAACAAAAACGCTTCAACTCGGTGAGATAAGCATTATTTGCAAGAGTGGCTATATCTTTTGATCTTGTCGCTGGATTACACTGAATTTGAAATATTTTCTGCAGAATCATGTCCAAAACAACATATTTTAACAGCAGAAACCAGCTTGATGAAATTCATTAGTTACTTCCAATACTAATCAAAAACTCTTCAACTTGGTGAGATAAGCAATTTTTGAACGAATGGCTATATTTTTTGAACCTGGAATGGGATTTCACTGAATTTGACATATATTGTGCAGAATCATGTCCTAAACAACATATTTCAACAGCAAAAACCAGCTTGATGAAATTCATTAGTTATTTTCACTCCTAATCAAAAACGCTTCAACTCGGTGAGATGAGCACTTTTTTCAGGAATGGCTATATCTTTTGAACTTGTGAAGGGATTATACTGAATTTGACATATATTGTGCAGAATCATGTCCTAAACAACATATTTCAACAGTAGAAATCTACATGATGAAATTCATTAGTTATTGCCACTCCTAATCAAATTTGCTTCAACTCGGTGAGATAAGCACTTTTTGCACGAATGGCTATATCTTTTGAACCTGTGATGTGATTACACTAAATTTGACATATACTGTGCAGAATCATATCCTAAAAAACATATTTCAACAGCAGAAACCAGCTTGATGAAATTCATTGGTTATTTTCACTCCTAATCAAAAACGCTTCAACTCGGTGAGATAAGCACTTTTTGCACGAATGGCTATATCTTTTGAACCTGTGATGTGATTACACTAAATTTGACATATACTGTGCAGAATCATATCCTAAACAACATATTTCAACAGCAGAAACCAGCTTGATGAAATTCATTGATTATTTCCACTCCGAATCCAAAAACGCTTCTATTCGGTGAGATAAGCACTTTTTGAACGAATGGCGATATCTTTTGAACCTATGAAGGGATTACACTGAATTTGACCTATATTGTGCAGAATCATGTCCTAAACAACAAATTTCAACAGCAGAAACCAGCGTGATGAAATTCAAAAGTTATTTCCACTCCTAATCAAAAACGCTTCAACTCGGTGAGATAAGTAAGTTTTGAACGAATGGCTATGTCTTTTGAACTTGTGAAGGGATTACACTTAATTTGACATATATTGTGCAGAATTATGTCATATACATCATATTTCAACAGCAGAAACCAGCTTGATGAAATCCAGTAGTTATTTCCACTCCTAATCAAAAACGCTTCAACTCGGTGAGATAAGTCCTTTTTGAAGAAATGGCTATATCCTTTGAACCTTTAATGGGATCACACTGAATTTGACATATATTGTGCAGAATCATATCCCAAAAAACATATTTCAACAGCAGAAACCAGCTTGATGAAATTCTTTAGTTATTTCCAATACTAATCAAAAACTCTTCAACTTGGTGACATAAGCAATTTTTGAACGAATGGCTTTTTTTTTTGAACCTGTGATGGGATTTCACTGAATTTTACATATATTGTGCAGAATCTTGTCCTAAACAACATATTTCAACAGCAGAAACCAGCTTGATGAAATTCATTAGTTATTTCCACTCCGAATCAAAAACGCTTCAACTCGGTGAGATAAGCACTTTTTGATCGAATGGCTATATCTTTTGAACTTGTCGCTGGATTATACTGAATTTGACATATTTTGTGCAGAATCTTGTCCTAAACAACATATTTCAACAGCGGGAACCAGCTTGATGAAATTCATTAGTTATTTCCCCTCTAATCAGGAACGTCTCAACTCGGTGAGACAAGCACTTTTTTCACGAATGGCTATATCTTTTGATCTTATCGCTGGATTACACTGAATTTGACATGTGTTTTGCAGAATCATGTCCTAAACAACATATTTCAATAGAAGAAACCAGCTTGACGAAATCCATCAGTTATTTCCACTCCTAATCAAAAACGCTTCAACCCGATAAGATAAGCAGTTTTTGAACGAATGGCTAAATCTTTTGAACCTGTGATGTGATTACACAAAATTTGACATATATTGTGCAGAATCATATCCTAAAAAACATATTTCAACAGCAGAAACCAGCTTGATGAAATTCATTGGTTAATTCCACTCCGAATCAAAAACGCCTCAACTCGGTGAGATGAGTTCTTTTGGAACGACTGGCGATATCTTTTGAACCTATGAAGGGATTACACTGAATTTGACATATATTGTGCAGAACCATGTTCTAAACAACATATTTCAACAGCAGAAACCAGCTTGATGAAATTCAAAAGTTATTTCCACTCCCAATTAAAAACGCTTCAACTCGGTGAGATAAGCACTTTTTGAACGAATGGCTATATCTATTGAACTAGTCACTGGATTATACTGAATTTGACATATTTTGTGTAGAATCTTGTCCTAAACAACATATATCAACAGCGGGAACCAGCTTGATGAAATTCATTAGTTATATCCACTCCAAATCAGAAACACTTTAACTCGGTCTCATGAGCACATTTTGAAAGAATGTCTATATCCTTTGAACTAGTAATGGGCTCACAAGAATTTGACATATATTATGCAGAATCATGTCCTAAACAACATATTTCAACAGCAGAAACCAGTTTGATGAAATTCATTAGTTATGTCCACTCCGAATCAAAAACGGTTCAACTCGGTGAGATAAGCACTTTTTGAATGAATAGCTATATCTTTTGAACTTGTAGCTGGATTACATTGAATTTGACATGTGTTTTGCAGAATCATGTCCTATACAACATATTTCAACAGCAGTAACCAGCATGACGAAATCCATCAGTTATTTCCACTCCGAATCAAAAACGCTTCATCTCGGTGAGATAAGTACCTTTGGAACGAATGGCGATATCTTTTGAACCTATGAAGGGATTACACCGAATTTGACATATATTGTGCAGAACCATGTTCTAAACAACATATTTCAACAGCAGAAAACAGCTTGATGAAATTCAAAAGTTATTTCCACTCCGAATCAAAAACGCTTCAACTCGGTGAGATAAGCACTTTTTGAACGAATGGCTATATCTTTTGAACCTTTGAAGGGATTACACTGAATTTGACATATATTGTGCAGAATCATGTCCTAAACAACATATTTCAACAGCAGTAACCAGCTTGATGAAATTCAAAAGTTATTTGCACTCCTAATCAAAAGTGCTTCAACTCGGTGAGATAAGTAATTTTTGAACGAATGGGTATATCTTTTGAACCTGTGATGTGATTACACTGAATTTGACATATATTGTGCAGAATCATATCCTAAACAACATATTTCAACAGCAGAAACCAGCTTGATGAAATTCATTAGTTATTTTCACTCCTAATCAAAAACGCTTCAACTTTGTGAGATAAGCACTTTTTGAACGAATGGCTATATCTTTTGAACTTGTGAAGGGATTACACTGAATTTGACATATATTGTGCAGAATCATGTCCTAATCAACATATTTCAACAGTAGAAATCTACATGATGAAATTCATTAGTTATTGCCACTCCTAATCAAATTTGCTTCAACTCGGTGAGAGAAGCACTTTTTGCACGAATGGCTATATCTTTTGAACTTGTGAAGGGATTACACTTAATTTGACATATATTGTGCAGAATTATGTCATATACAACATATTTCAACAGCAGAAACCAGCTTGATGAAATCCATTAGTTATTTCCACTCCTAATCAAAAACGCTTCATCTCGGTGAGATAAGTCCTTTTTGAAAGAATGGCTATATCCTTTGAACCTTTAATGGGATCACATTGAATTTGACATATATTGCGCAGAATCATATCCCAAAAAACATATTTCAACAGCAGAAACCAGCTTGATGAAATTCTTTAGTTATTTCCTCTCCTTAACAAAAACGCTTCAACTCGGTGAGATAAGCATTATTTGCAAGAGTGGCTATATCTTTTGATCTTGTCGCTGGATTACACTGAATTTGAAATATTTTCTGCAGAATCATGTTCAAAACAACATATTTTAACAGCAGAAACCAGCTTGATGAAATTCATTAGTTACTTCCAATACTAATCAAAAACTCTTCAACTTGGTGAGATAAGCAATTTTTGAACGAATGGCTATATTTTTTGAACCTGGAATGGGATTTCACTGAATTTGACATATATTGTGCAGAATCATGTCCTAAACAACATATTTCAACAGCAAAAACCAGCTTGATGAAATTCATTAGTTATTTCTAATCCCAATCAAAAACGCTTCAACTCGGTGAGATAAGCACTTTTTGAACGAATGGCTATATCTTTTGAACTTGTGAAGGGATTATACTGAATTTGACATATATTGTGCAGAATCATGTCCTAAACAACATATTTTAACAGCAGAAACCAGCTTGATGAAATTCATTAGTTATTTTCACTCCTAATCAAAAACGCTTCAACTCGGTGAGATGAGCACTTTTTTCAGGAATGGCTATATCTTTTGAACTTGTGAAGGGATTACACTGAATTTGACATATATTGTGCAGAATCATGTCCTAAACAACATATTTCAACAGTAGAAATCTACATGATGAAATTCATTAGTTATTGCCACTCCTAATCAAATTTGCTTCAACTCGGTGAGATAAGCACTTTTTGCACGAATGGCTATATCTTTTGAACCTGTGATGTGATTACACTAAATTTGACATATACTGTGCAGAATCATATCCTAAAAAACATATTTCAACAGCAGAAACCAGCTTGATGAAATTCATTGGTTATTTTCACTCCTAATCAAAAACGCTTCAACTTTGTGAGATAAGCACTTTTTGAACGAATGGCTATATCTTTTGAACTTGTGAAGGGATTACACTGAATTTGACATATATTGTGCAGAATCATGTCCTAAACAACATATTTCAACAGTAGAAATCTACATGATGAAATTCATTAGTTATTGCCACTCCTAATCAAATTTGCTTCAACTCGGTGAGATAAGCACTTTTTGCACGAATGGCTATATCTGTTGAACTTGTGAAGGGATTACACTTAATTTGACATATATTGTGCAGAATTATGTCATATACAACATATTTCAACAGCAGAAACCAGCTTGATGAAATCCATTAGTTATTTCCACTCCTAATCAAAAACGCTTCATCTCGGTGAGATAAGTCCTTTTTGAAAGAATGGCTATATCCTTTGAACCTTTAATGGGATCACATTGAATTTGACATATATTGTGCAGAATCATATCCCAAAAAACATATTTCAACAGCAGAAACCAGCTTGATGAAATTCTTTAGTTATTTCCTCTCCTTAACAAAAACGCTTCAACTCGTTGAGATAAGCATTATTTGCAAGAGTGGCTATATCTTTTGATCTTGTCGCTGGATTACACTGAATTTGAAATATTTTCTGCAGAATCATGTCCAAAACAACATATTTTAACAGCAGAAACCAGCTTGATGAAATTCATTAGTTACTTCCAATACTAATCAAAAACTCTTCAACTTGGTGAGATAAGCAATTTTTGAACGAATGGCTATATTTTTTGAACCTGGAATGGGATTTCACTGAATTTGACATATATTGTGCAGAATCATGTCCTAAACAACATATTTCAACAGCAAAAACCAGCTTGATGAAATTCATTAGTTATTTCTAATCCGAATCAAAAACGCTTCAACTCGGTGAGATAAGCACTTTTTGAACGAATGGCTATATCTTTTGATCTTGTGAAGGGATTTTACTGAATTTGACATATATTGTGCAGAATCATGTCCTAAAAACATTTTTTAACAGCAGAAACCAGCTTGATGAAATTCATTAGTTATTTTCACTTCTAATCAAAAACGCTTCAACTCGGTGAGATGAGCACTTTTTTCAGGAATGGCTATATCTTTTGAACTTGTGAAGGGATTACACTGAATTTGACATATATTGTGCAGAATCATGTCCTAAACAACATATTTCAACAGTAGAAATCTACATGATGAAATTCATTAGTTATCGCCACTCCTAATCAAATTTGCTTCAACTCGGTGAGATAAGCACTTTTTGCACGAATGGCTATATCTTTTGAACCTGTGATGTGATTACACTAAATTTGACATATACTGTGCAGAATCATATCCTAAACAACATATTTCAACAGCAGAAACCAGCTTGATGAAATTCATTGATTATTTCCACTCCGAATCCAAAAACGCTTCTATTCGGTGAGATAAGCACTTTTTGAACGAATGGCGATATCTTTTGAACCTATGAAGGGATTACACTGAATTTGACCTATATTGTGCAGAATCATGTCCTAAACAACAAATTTCAACAGCAGAAACCAGCGTGATGAAATTCAAAAGTTATTTCCACTCCTAATCAAAAACGCTTCAACTCGGTGAGATAAGTACGTTTTGAACGAATGGCTATATCTTTTGAACTTGTGAAGGGATTACACTTAATTTGACATATATTGTGCAGAATTATGTCATATACATCATATTTCAACAGCAGAAACCAGCTTGATGAAATCCAGTAGTTATTTCCACTCCTAATCAAAAACGCTTCAACTCGGTGAGATAAGTCCTTTTTGAAGAAATGGCTATATCCTTTGAACCTTTAATGGGATCACACTGAATTTGACATATATTGTGCAGAATCATATCCCAAAAAACATATTTCAACAGCAGAAACCAGCTTGATGAAATCCATTAGTTATTTCCACTCCTAATCAAAAACGCTTCATCTCGGTGAGATAAGTCCTTTTTGAAAGAATGGCTATATCCTTTGAACCTTTAATGGGATCACATTGAATTTGACATATATTGTGCAGAATCATATCCCAAAAAACATATTTCAACAGCAGAAACCAGCTTGATGAAATTCTTTAGTTATTTCCTCTCCTTAACAAAAACGCTTCAACTCGGTGAGATAAGCATTATTTGCAAGAGTGGCTATATCTTTTGATCTTGTCGCTGGATTACACTGAATTTGAAATATTTTCTGCAGAATCATGTCCAAAACAACATATTTTAACAGCAGAAACCAGCTTGATGAAATTCATTAGTTACTTCCAATACTAATCAAAAACTCTTCAACTTGGTGAGATAAGCAATTTTTGAACGAATGGCTATATTTTTTGAACCTGGAATGGGATTTCACTGAATTTGACATATATTGTGCAGAATCATGTCCTAAACAACATATTTCAACAGCAAAAACCAGCTTGATGAAATTCATTAGTTATTTCTAATCCGAATCAAAAACGCTTCAACTCGGTGAGATAAGCACTTTTTGAACGAATGGCTATATCTTTTGATCTTGTGAAGGGATTTTACTGAATTTGACATATATTGTGCAGAATCATGTCCTAAACAACATATTTTAACAGCAGAAACCAGCTTGATGAAATTCATTAGTTATTTTCACTTCTAATCAAAAACGCTTCAACTCGGTGAGATGAGCACTTTTTTCAGGAATGGCTATATCTTTTGAACTTGTGAAGGGATTACACTGAATTTGACATATATTGTGCAGAATCATGTCCTAAACAACATATTTCAACAGTAGAAATCTACATGATGAAATTCATTAGTTATCGCCACTCCTAATCAAATTTGCTTCAACTCGGTGAGATAAGCACTTTTTGCACGAATGGCTATATCTTTTGAACCTGTGATGTGATTACACTAAATTTGACATATACTGTGCAGAATCATATCCTAAACAACATATTTCAACAGCAGAAACCAGCTTGATGAAATTCATTGATTATTTCCACTCCGAATCCAAAAACGCTTCTATTCGGTGAGATAAGCACTTTTTGAACGAATGGCGATATCTTTTGAACCTATGAAGGGATTACACTGAATTTGACCTATATTGTGCAGAATCATGTCCTAAACAACAAATTTCAACAGCAGAAACCAGCGTGATGAAATTCAAAAGTTATTTCCACTCCTAATCAAAAACGCTTCAACTCGGTGAGATAAGTACGTTTTGAACGAATGGCTATATCTTTTGAACTTGTGAAGGGATTACACTTAATTTGACATATATTGTGCAGAATTATGTCATATACATCATATTTCAACAGCAGAAACCAGCTTGATGAAATCCAGTAGTTATTTCCACTCCTAATCAAAAACGCTTCAACTCGGTGAGATAAGTCCTTTTTGAAGAAATGGCTATATCCTTTGAACCTTTAATGGGATCACACTGAATTTGACATATATTGTGCAGAATCATATCCCAAAAAACATATTTCAACAGCAGAAACCAGCTTGATGAAATCCATTAGTTATTTCCACTCCTAATCAAAAACGCTTCATCTCGGTGAGATAAGTCCTTTTTGAAAGAATGGCTATATCCTTTGAACCTTTAATGGGATCACATTGAATTTGACATATATTGCGCAGAATCATATCCCAAAAAACATATTTCAACAGCAGAAACCAGCTTGATGAAATTCTTTAGTTATTTCCTCTCCTTAACAAAAACGCTTCAACTCGGTGAGATAAGCATTATTTGCAAGAGTGGCTATATCTTTTGATCTTGTCGCTGGATTACACTGAATTTGAAATATTTTCTGCAGAATCATGTCCAAAACAACATATTTTAACAGCAGAAACCAGCTTGATGAAATTCATTAGTTACTTCCAATACTAATCAAAAACTCTTCAACTTGGTGAGATAAGCAATTTTTGAACGAATGGCTATATTTTTTGAACCTTGAATGGGATTTCACTGAATTTGACATATATTGTGCAGAATCATGTCCTAAACAACATATTTCAACAGCAAAAACCAGCTTGATGAAATTCATTAGTTATTTCTAATCCGAATCAAAAACGCTTCAACTCGGTGAGATAAGCACTTTTTGAACGAATGGCTATATCTTTTGAACTTGTGAAGGGATTATACTGAATTTGACATATATTGTGCAGAATCATGTCCTAAACAACATATTTTAACAGCAGAAACCAGCTTGATGAAATTCATTAGTTATTTTCACTCCTAATCAAAAACGCTTCAACTCGGTGAGATGAGCACTTTTTTCAGGAATGGCTATATCTTTTGAACTTGTGAAGGGATTACACTGAATTTGACATATATTGTGCAGAATCATGTCCTAAACAACATATTTCAACAGTAGAAATCTACATGATGAAATTCATTAGTTATTGCCACTCCTAATCAAATTTGCTTCAACTCGGTGAGATAAGCACTTTTTGCACGAATGGCTATATCTTTTGAACCTGTGATGTGATTACACTAAATTTGACATATACTGTGCAGAATCATATCCTAAAAAACATATTTCAACAGCAGAAACCAGCTTGATGAAATTCATTGGTTATTTTCACTCCTAATCAAAAACGCTTCAACTTTGTGAGATAAGCACTTTTTGAACGAATGGCTATATCTTTTGAACTTGTGAAGGGATTACACTGAATTTGACATATATTGTGCAGAATCATGTCCTAAACAACATATTTCAACAGTAGAAATCTACATGATGAAATTCATTAGTTATTGCCACTCCTAATCAAATTTGCTTCAACTCGGTGAGATAAGCACTTTTTGCACGAATGGCTATATCTTTTGAACTTGTGAAGGGATTACACTTAATTTGACATATATTGTGCAGAATTATGTCATATACAACATATTTCAACAGCAGAAACCAGCTTGATGAAATCCATTAGTTATTTCCACTCCTAATCAAAAACGCTTCATCTCGGTGAGATAAGTCCTTTTTGAAAGAATGGCTATATCCTTTGAACCTTTAATGGGATCACATTGAATTTGACATATATTGTGCAGAATCATATCCCAAAAAACATATTTCAACAGCAGAAACCAGCTTGATGAAATTCTTTAGTTATTTCCTCTCCTTAACAAAAACGCTTCAACTCGGTGAGATAAGCATTATTTGCAAGAGTGGCTATATCTTTTGATCTTGTCGCTGGATTACACTGAATTTGAAATATTTTCTGCAGAATCATGTCCAAAACAACATATTTTAACAGCAGAAACCAGCTTGATGAAATTCATTAGTTACTTCCAATACTAATCAAAAACTCTTCAACTTGGTGAGATAAGCAATTTTTGAACGAATGGCTATATTTTTTGAACCTTGAATGGGATTTCACTGAATTTGACATATATTGTGCAGAATCATGTCCTAAACAACATATTTCAACAGCAAAAACCAGCTTGATGAAATTCATTAGTTATTTCTAATCCGAATCAAAAACGCTTCAACTCGGTGAGATAAGCACTTTTTGAACGAATGGCTATATCTTTTGAACTTGTGAAGGGATTATACTGAATTTGACATATATTGTGCAGAATCATGTCCTAAACAACATATTTTAACAGCAGAAACCAGCTTGATGAAATTCATTAGTTATTTTCACTCCTAATCAAAAACGCTTCAACTCGGTGAGATGAGCACTTTTTTCAGGAATGGCTATATCTTTTGAACTTGTGAAGGGATTACACTGAATTTGACATATATTGTGCAGAATCATGTCCTAAACAACATATTTCAACAGTAGAAATCTACATGATGAAATTCATTAGTTATTGCCACTCCTAATCAAATTTGCTTCAACTCGGTGAGATAAGCACTTTTTGCACGAATGGCTATATCTTTTGAACCTGTGATGTGATTACACTAAATTTGACATATACTGTGCAGAATCATATCCTAAAAAACATATTTCAACAGCAGAAACCAGCTTGATGAAATTCATTGGTTATTTTCACTCCTAATCAAAAACGCTTCAACTTTGTGAGATAAGCACTTTTTGAACGAATGGCTATATCTTTTGAACTTGTGAAGGGATTACACTGAATTTGACATATATTGTGCAGAATCATGTCCTAAACAACATATTTCAACAGTAGAAATCTACATGATGAAATTCATTAGTTATTGCCACTCCTAATCAAATTTGCTTCAACTCGGTGAGATAAGCACTTTTTGCACGAATGGCTATATCTTTTGAACTTGTGAAGGGATTACACTTAATTTGACATATATTGTGCAGAATTATGTCATATACAACATATTTCAACAGCAGAAACCAGCTTGATGAAATCCATTAGTTATTTCCACTCCTAATCAAAAACGCTTCATCTCGGTGAGATAAGTCCTTTTTGAAAGAATGGCTATATCCTTTGAACCTTTAATGGGATCACATTGAATTTGACATATATTGTGCAGAATCATATCCCAAAAAACATATTTCAACAGCAGAAACCAGCTTGATGAAATTCTTTAGTTATTTCCTCTCCTTAACAAAAACGCTTCAACTCGGTGAGATAAGCATTATTTGCAAGAGTGGCTATATCTTTTGATCTTGTCGCTGGATTACACTGAATTTGAAATATTTTCTGCAGAATCATGTCCAAAACAACATATTTTAACAGCAGAAACCAGCTTGATGAAATTCATTAGTTACTTCCAATACTAATCAAAAACTCTTCAACTTGGTGAGATAAGCAATTTTTGAACGAATGGCTATATTTTTTGAACCTGGAATGGGATTTCACTGAATTTGACATATATTGTGCAGAATCATGTCCTAAACAACATATTTCAACAGCAAAAACCAGCTTGATGAAATTCATTAGTTATTTCTAATCCGAATCAAAAACGCTTCAACTCGGTGAGATAAGCACTTTTTGAACGAATGGCTATATCTTTTGAACTTGTGAAGGGATTTTACTGAATTTGACATATATTGTGCAGAATCATGTCCTAAACAACATATTTTAACAGCAGAAACCAGCTTGATGAAATTCATTAGTTATTTTCACTTCTAATCAAAAACGCTTCAACTCGGTGAGATGAGCACTTTTTTCAGGAATGGCTATATCTTTTGAACTTGTGAAGGGATTACACTGAATTTGACATATATTGTGCAGAATCATGTCCTAAACAACATATTTCAACAGTAGAAATCTACATGATGAAATTCATTAGTTATCGCCACTCCTAATCAAATTTGCTTCAACTCGGTGAGATAAGCACTTTTTGCACGAATGGCTATATCTTTTGAACCTGTGATGTGATTACACTAAATTTGACATATACTGTGCAGAATCATATCCTAAACAACATATTTCAACAGCAGAAACCAGCTTGATGAAATTCATTGATTATTTCCACTCCGAATCCAAAAACGCTTCTATTCGGTGAGATAAGCACTTTTTGAACGAATGGCGATATCTTTTGAACCTATGAAGGGATTACACTGAATTTGACCTATATTGTGCAGAATCATGTCCTAAACAACAAATTTCAACAGCAGAAACCAGCGTGATGAAATTCAAAAGTTATTTCCACTCCTAATCAAAAACGCTTAAACTCGGTGAGATAAGTACGTTTTGAACGAATGGCTATATCAATTGAACTTGTGAAGGGATTACACTTAATTTGACATATATTGTGCAGAATTATGTCATATACATCATATTTCAACAGCAGAAACCAGCTTGATGAAATTCATTAGTTATTTCCACTCCTAATCAGAAACGTCTCAACTCGGTGAGACAAGCACTTTTTTCACGAATGGCTATATCTTTTGATCTTATCGCTGGATTACACTGAATTTGACATGTGTTTTGCAGAATCATGTCCTAAACAACATATTTCAATAGAAGAAACCAGCTTGACGAAATCCATCAGTTATTTCCACTCCTAATCAAAAACGCTTCAACCCGATAAGATAAGCAGTTTTTGAACGAATGGCTAAATCTTTTGAACCTGTGATGTGATTACACAAAATTTGACATATATTGTGCAGAATCATATCCTAAAAAACATATTTCAACAGCAGAAACCAGCTTGATGAAATTCATTGGTTAATTCCACTCCGAATCAAAAACGCCTCAACTCGGTGAGATGAGTTCTTTTGGAACGACTGGCGATATCTTTTGAACCTATGAAGGGATTACACTGAATTTGACATATATTGTGCAGAACCATGTTCTAAACAACATATTTCAACAGCAGAAACCAGCTTGATGAAATTCAAAAGTTATTTCCACTCCTAATTAAAAACGCTTCAACTCGGTGAGATAAGCACTTTTTGAACGAATGGCTATATCTATTGAACTAGTCACTGGATTATACTGAATTTGACATATTTTGTGTAGAATCTTGTCCTAAACAACATATATCAACAGCGGGAACCAGCTTGATGAAATTCATTAGTTATATCCACTCCAAATCAGAAACACTTTAACTCGGTCTCATGAGCACATTTTGAAAGAATGTCTATATCCTTTGAACTAGTAATGGGCTCACAAGAATTTGACATATATTATGCAGAATCATGTCCTAAACAACATATTTCAACAGCAGAAACCAGTTTGATGAAATTCATTAGTTATGTCCACTCCGAATCAAAAACGGTTCAACTCGGTGAGATAAGCACTTTTTGAATGAATAGCTATATCTTTTGAACTTGTAGCTGGATTACACTGAATTTGACATGTGTTTTGCAGAATCATGTCCTATACAACATATTTCAACAGCAGTAACCAGCATGACGAAATCCATCAGTTATTTCCACTCCTAATCAAAAACGCTTCATCTCGGTGAGATAAGTACCTTTGGAACGAATGGCGATATCTTTTGAACCTATGAAGGGATTACACCGAATTTGACATATATTGTGCAGAACCATGTTCTAAACAACATATTTCAACAGCAGAAACCAGCTTGATGAAATTCAAAAGTTATTTCCACTCCGAATCAAAAACGCTTCAACTCGGTGAGATAAGCACTTTTTGAACGAATGGCTATATCTTTTGAACCTTTGAAGGGATTACACTGAATTTGACATATATTGTGCAGAATCATGTCCTAAACAACATATTTCAACAGCAGTAACCAGCTTGATGAAATTCAAAAGTTATTTGCACTCCTAATCAAAAGTGCTTCAACTCGGTGAGATAAGTAATTTTTGAACGAATGGGTATATCTTTTGAACCTGTGATGTGATTACACTGAATTTGACATATATTGTGCAGAATCATATCCTAAACAACATATTTCAACAGCAGAAACCAGCTTGATGAAATTCATTAGTTATTTTCACTCCTAATCAAAAACGCTTCAACTTTGTGAGATAAGCACTTTTTGAACGAATGGCTATATCTTTTGAACTTGTGAAGGGATTACACTGAATTTGACATATATTGTGCAGAATCATGTCCTAAACAACATATTTCAACAGTAGAAATCTACATGATGAAATTCATTAGTTATTGCCACTCCTAATCAAATTTGCTTCAACTCGGTGAGATAAGCACTTTTTGCACGAATGGCTATATCTTTTGAACTTGTGAAGGGATTACACTTAATTTGACATATATTGTGCAGAATTATGTCATATACAACATATTTCAACAGCAGAAACCAGCTTGATGAAATCCATTAGTTATTTCCACTCCTAATCAAAAACGCTTCATCTCGGTGAGATAAGTCCTTTTTGAAAGAATGGCTATATCCTTTGAACCTTTAATGGGATCACATTGAATTTGACATATATTGTGCAGAATCATATCCCAAAAAACATATTTCAACAGCAGAAACCAGCTTGATGAAATTCTTTAGTTATTTCCTCTCCTTAACAAAAACGCTTCAACTCGGTGAGATAAGCATTATTTGCAAGAGTGGCTATATCTTTTGATCTTGTCGCTGGATTACACTGAATTTGAAATATTTTCTGCAGAATCATGTCCAAAACAACATATTTTAACAGCAGAAACCAGCTTGATGAAATTCATTAGTTACTTCCAATACTAATCAAAAACTCTTCAACTTGGTGAGATAAGCAATTTTTGAACGAATGGCTATATTTTTTGAACCTGGAATGGGATTTCACTGAATTTGACATATATTGTGCAGAATCATGTCCTAAACAACATATTTCAACAGCAAAAACCAGCTTGATGAAATTCATTAGTTATTTCTAATCCGAATCAAAAACGCTTCAACTCGGTGAGATAAGCACTTTTTGAACGAATGGCTATATCTTTTGAACTTGTGAAGGGATTATACTGAATTTGACATATATTGTGCAGAATCATGTCCTAAACAACATATTTTAACAGCAGAAACCAGCTTGATGAAATTCATTAGTTATTTTCACTCCTAATCAAAAACGCTTCAACTCGGTGAGATGAGCACTTTTTTCAGGAATGGCTATATCTTTTGAACTTGTGAAGGGATTACACTGAATTTGACATATATTGTACAGAATCATGTCCTAAACAACATATTTCAACAGTAGAAATCTACATGATGAAATTCATTAGTTATTGCCACTCCTAATCAAATTTGCTTCAACTCGGTGAGATAAGCACTTTTTGCACGAATGGCTATATCTTTTGAACCTGTGATGTGATTACACTAAATTTGACATATACTGTGCAGAATCATATCCTAAAAAACATATTTCAACAGCAGAAACCAGCTTGATGAAATTCATTGGTTATTTTCACTCCTAATCAAAAACGCTTCAACTTTGTGAGATAAGCACTTTTTGAACGAATGGCTATATCTTTTGATCTTGTGAAGGGATTACACTGAATTTGACATATATTGTGCAGAATCATGTCCTAAACAACATATTTCAACAGTAGAAATCTACATGATGAAATTCATTAGTTATTGCCACTCCTAATCAAATTTGCTTCAACTCGGTGAGATAAGCACTTTTTGCACGAATGGCTATATCTTTTGAACTTGTGAAGGGATTACACTTAATTTGACATATATTGTGCAGAATTATGTCATATACAACATATTTCAACAGCAGAAACCAGCTTGATGAAATCCATTAGTTATTTCCACTCCTAATCAAAAACGCTTCATCTCGGTGAGATAAGTCCTTTTTGAAAGAATGGCTATATCCTTTGAACCTTTAATGGGATCACATTGAATTTGACATATATTGTGCAGAATCATATCCCAAAAAACATATTTCAAGTGCAGAAACCAGCTTGATGAAATTCTTTAGTTATTTCCTCTCCTTAACAAAAACGCTTCAACTCGGTGAGATAAGCATTATTTGCAAGAGTGGCTATATCTTTTGATCTTGTCGCTGGATTACACTGAATTTGAAATATTTTCTGCAGAATCATGTCCAAAACAACATATTTTAACAGCAGAAACCAGCTTGATGAAATTCATTAGTTACTTCCAATACTAATCAAAAACTCTTCAACTTGGTGAGATAAGCAATTTTTGAACGAATGGCTATATTTTTTGAACCTGGAATGGGATTTCACTGAATTTGACATATATTGTGCAGAATCATGTCCTAAACAACATATTTCAACAGCAAAAACCAGCTTGATGAAATTCATTAGTTATTTCTAATCCGAATCAAAAACGCTTCAACTCGGTGAGATAAGCACTTTTTGAACGAATGGCTATATCTTTTGAACTTGTGAAGGGATTATACTGAATTTGACATATATTGTGCAGAATCATGTCCTAAACAACATATTTTAACAGCAGAAACCAGCTTGATGAAATTCATTAGTTATTTTCACTCCTAATCAAAAACGCTTCAACTCGGTGAGATGAGCACTTTTTTCAGGAATGGCTATATCTTTTGAACTTGTGAAGGGATTACACTGAATTTGACATATATTGTGCAGAATCATGTCCTAAACAACATATTTCAACAGCAAAAACCAGCTTGATGAAATTCATTAGTTATTTTCACTCCTAATCAAAAACGCTTCAACTCGGTGAGATAAGCACTTTTTGAACGAATGGCTATATCTTTTGAACTTGTGAAGGGATTATACTGAATTTGACATATATTGTGCAGAATCATGTCCTAAACAACATATTTTAACAGCAGAAACCAGCTTGATGAAATTCATTAGTTATTTTCACTCCTAATCAAAAACGCTTCAACTCGGTGAGATGAGCACTTTTTTCAGGAATGGCTATATCTTTTGAACTTGTGAAGGGATTACACTGAATTTGACATATATTGTACAGAATCATGTCCTAAACAACATATTTCAACAGTAGAAATCTACATGATGAAATTCATTAGTTATTGCCACTCCTAATCAAATTTGCTTCAACTCGGTGAGATAAGCACTTTTTGCACGAATGGCTATATCTTTTGAACCTGTGATGTGATTACACTAAATTTGACATATACTGTGCAGAATCATATCCTAAAAAACATATTTCAACAGAAGAAACCAGCTTGATGAAATTCATTGGTTATTTCCACTCCGAATCAAAAACGCCTCAACTTGGTGAGATAAGTTCTTTTGGAACGACTGGCGATATCTTTTGAACCTATGAAGGGATTACACTGAATTTGACATATATTGTGCAGAATCATGTTCTAAACAACATATTTCAACAGCAGAAACCAGCTTGATAAAATTCAAAAGTTATTTACACTCCTAATCAAAAACGCTTCAACTTGGTGAGATAAGCACGTTTTGAACGAATGGCTATATCTTTTGAACTTGTGAAGGGATTACACTGAATTTGACATATATATTCCAGAATCATGTCCTAAACAACAAATTTCAAGTGCAGAAACCAGCTTGATGAAATTCATTACTTATTTCCACACCTAATCAAAATTGCTTCAACTCGGTGAGATAAGCAATTTTTGCACAAATGGCTATATCTTTTTATCTTGTCGCTGGATTACACTGAATTTGACATTTGTTGTGCAGAATCATGTGCTAAACAACATATTTCAAACGCAGAAACCAGCTTGATTAAATCCATTAGTTATTTCCACTCTCAATCAAAAACGCTTCAACCCGATAAGATAAGCAGTTTTTGAACGAATGGCTATGTCTTTTGAACCTGTGATGTGATTACACTTAATTTGACATATATTGTGCAGAATCATATCCTAAACAACATATTTCAACAGTAGAAATCTACATGATGAAATTCATTAGTTATTGCCACTCCTAATCAAATTTGCTTCAACTCGGTGAGATAAGCACTTTTTGCACGAATGGCTATATCTTTTGAACTTGTGAAGGGATTACACTTAATTTGACATATATTGTGCAGAATTATGTCATATACAACATATTTCAACAGCAGAAACCAGCTTGATGAAATCCATTAGTTATTTCCACTCCTAATCAAAAACGCTTCATCTCGGTGAGATAAGTCCTTTTTGAAAGAATGGCTATATCCTTTGAACCTTTAATGGGATCACATTGAATTTGACATATATTGTGCAGAATCATATCCCAAAAAACATATTTCAACAGCAGAAACCAGCTTGATGAAATTCTTTAGAAAATTTCCTCTCCTTAACAAAAACGCTTCAACTCGGTGAGATAAGCATTATTTGCAAGAGTGGCTATATCTTTTGATCTTGTCGCTGGATTACACTGAATTTGAAATATTTTCTGCAGAATCATGTCCAAAACAACATATTTTAACAGCAGAAACCAGCTTGATGAAATTCATTAGTTACTTCCAATACTAATCAAAAACTCTTCAACTTGGTGAGATAAGCAATTTTTGAACGAATGGCTATATTTTTTGAACCTGGAATGGGATTTCACTGAATTTGACATATATTGTGCAGAATCATGTCCTAAACAACATATTTCAACAGCAAAAACCAGCTTGATGAAATTCATTAGTTATTTCTAATCCGAATCAAAAACGCTTCAACTCGGTGAGATAAGCACTTTTTGAACGAATGGCTATATCTTTTGAACTTGTGAAGGGATTATACTGAATTTGACATATATTGTGCAGAATCATGTCCTAAACAACATATTTTAACAGCAGAAACCAGCTTGATGAAATTCATTAGTTATTTTCACTCCTAATCAAAAACGCTTCAACTCGGTGAGATGAGCACTTTTTTCAGGAATGGCTATATCTTTTGAACTTGTGAAGGGATTACACTGAATTTGACATATATTGTGCAGAATCATGTCCTAAACAACATATTTCAACAGTAGAAATCTACATGAAATTCATTAGTTATTGCCACTCATAATCAAATTTGCTTCAACTCGGTGAGATAAGCACTTTTTGCACGAATGGCTATATCTTTTGAACCTGTGATGTGATTACACTAAATTTGACATATACTTTGCAGAATCATATCCTAAAAAACATATTTCAACAGAAGAAACCAGCTTGATGAAATTCATTGGTTATTTCCACTCTGAATCAAAAACGCCTCAACTTGGTGAGATAAGTTCTTTTGGAACGACTGGCGATATCTTTTGAACCTATGAAGGGATTACACTGAATTTGACATATATTGTGCAGAATCATGTTCTAAACAACATATTTCAACAGCAGAAACCAGCTTGATAAAATTCAAAACTTATTTACACTCCTAATCAAAAACGCTTCAACTTGGTGAGATAAGCACGTTTTGAACGAATGGCTATATCTTTTGAACTTGTGAAGGGATTACACTGAATTTGACATATATATTCCAGAATCATGTCCTAAACAACAAATTTCAAGTGCAGAAACCAGCTTGATGAAATTCATTACTTATTTCCACACCTAATCAAAATTGCTTCAACTCGGTGAGATAAGCAATTTTTGCACAAATGGCTATATCTTTTTATCTTGTCGCTGGATTACACTGAATTTGACATTTGTTGTGCAGAATCATGTGCTAAACAACATATTTCAAACGCAGAAACCAGCTTGATTAAATCCATTAGTTATTTCCACTCTCAATCAAAAACGCTTCAACCCGATAAGATAAGCAGTTTTTGAACGAATGGCTATGTCTTTTGAACCTGTGATGTGATTACACTTAATTTGACATATATTGTGCAGAATCATATCCTAAACAACATATTTCAACAGCAGAAACCAGCTTGATGAAATTCATTGATTATTTCCACTCCGAATCCAAAAACGCTTCTATTCGGTGAGATAAGCACTTTTTGAACGAATGGCGATATCTTTTGAACCTATGAAGGGATTACACTGAATTTGACATATATTGTGCAGAATCATGTCCTAAACAACAAATTTCAACAGCAGAAACCAGCGTGATGAAATTCAAAAGTTATTTCCACTCCTAATCAAAAACGCTTCAACTCGGTGAGATAAGTACGTTTTGAACGAATGGCTATATCTTTTGAACTTGTGAAGGGATTACACTTAATTTGACATATATTGTGCAGAATTATGTCATATACATCATATTTCAACAGCAGAAACCAGCTTGATGAAATCCAGTAGTTATTTCCACTCCTAATCAAAAACGCTTCAACTCGGTGAGATAAGTCCTTTTTGAAGAAATGGCTATATCCTTTGAACCTTTAATGGGATCACACTGAATTTGACATATATTGTGCAGAATCATATCCCAAAAAACACATTTCAACAGCAGAAACCAGCTTGATGAAATTCTTTAGTTATTTCCAATACTAATCAAAAACTCTTCAACTTGGTGAGATAAGCACTTTTTGAACGAATGGCGATATCTTTTGAACCTATGAAGGGATTACACTGAATTTGACATATATTGTGCAGAATCATGTCCTAAACAACAAATTTCAACAGCAGAAACCAGCGTGATGAAATTCAAAAGTTATTTCCACTCCTAATCAAAAACGCTTCAACTCGGTGAGATAAGTACGTTTTGAACGAATGGCTATATCTTTTGAACTTGTGAAGGGATTACACTTAATTTGACATATATTGTGCAGAATTATGTCATATACATCATATTTCAACAGCAGAAACCAGCTTGATGAAATCCAGTAGTTATTTCCACTCCTAATCAAAAACGCTTCAACTCGGTGAGATAAGTCCTTTTTGAAGAAATGGCTATATCCTTTGAACCTTTAATGGGATCACACTGAATTTGACATATATTGTGCAGAATCATATCCCAAAAAACATATTTCAACAGCAGAAACCAGCTTGATGAAATTCTTTAGTTATTTCCAATACTAATCAAAAACTCTTCAACTTGGTGACATAAGCAATTTTTGAACGAATGGCTTTTTTTTTTGAACCTGTGATGGGATTTCACTGAATTTTACATATATTGTGCAGAATCTTGTCCTAAACAACATATTTCAACAGCAGAAACCAGCTTGATGAAATTCATTAGTTATTTCCACTCCGAATCAAAAACACTTCAACTCGGTGAGATAAGCACTTTTTGATCGAATGGCTATATCTTTTGAACTTGTCGCTGGATTATACTGAATTTGACATATTTTGTGCAGAATCTTGTCCTAAACAACATATTTCAACAGCGGGAACCAGCTTGATGAAATTCATTAGTTATTTCCACTCCTAATCAGAAACGTCTCAACTCGGTGAGATAAGCACTTTTTTCACGAATGGCTATATCTTTTGATCTTATCGCTGGATTACACTGAATTTGACATGTGTTTTGCAGAATCATGTCCTAAACAACATATTTCAACAGCAGAAACCAGCTTGACGAAATCCATCAGTTATTTCCACTCCTAATCAAAAACGCTTCAACCCGATAAGATAAGCAGTTTTTGAACGAATGGCTACATCTTTTGAACCTGTGATGTGATTACACAAAATTTGACATATATTGTGCAGAATCATATCCTAAAAAACATATTTCAACAGCAGAAACCAGCTTGATGAAATTCATTGGTTATTTCCACTCCGAATCAAAAACGCCTCAACTCGGTGAGATGAGTTCTTTTGGAACGACTGGCGATATCTTTTGAACCTATGAAGGGATTACACTGAATTTGACATATATTGTGCAGAATCATGTCCTAAACAACTTATTTCAACAGCAGAAACCAGCTTGAATAAATTCAAAAGTTATTTCCACTCCTAATCAAAAACGCTTCAACTCGGTGAGATAAGCACTTTTTGAACGAATGGCTATATCTATTGAACTAGTCACTGGATTATACTGAATTTGACATATTTTGTGCAAAACCTTATCCTAAACAACATATTTCAACAGCGGGAACCAGCTTGATGAAATTCATTAGTTATATCCACTCCTAATCAGAAACATTTTAACTCGGTCTCATGAGCACATTTTGAATGAATGTCTATATCCTTTGAACTAGTAATGGGCTCACAAGAATTTGACATGTATTATGCAGAATCATGTCCTAAACAACATATTTCAACAGCAGAAACCAGTTTGATGAAATTCATTAGTTATGTCCACTTCGAATCAAAAACACTTCAACTCGGTGAGATAAGCACTTTTTGATCGAATGGCTATATCTTTTGAACTTGTCGCTGGATTATACTGAATTTGACATATTTTGTGCAGAATCTTGTCCTAAACAACATATTTCAACAGCGGGAACCAGCTTGATGAAATTCATTAGTTATTTCCACTCCTAATCAGAAACGTCTCAACTCGGTGAGATAAGCACTTTTTTCACGAATGGCTATATCTTTTGATCTTATCGCTGGATTACACTGAATTTGACATGTGTTTTGCAGAATCATGTCCTAAACAACATATTTCAACAGCAGAAACCAGCTTGACGAAATCCATCAGTTATTTCCACTCCTAATCAAAAACGCTTCAACCCGATAAGATAAGCAGTTTTTGAACGAATGGCTACATCTTTTGAACCTGTGATGTGATTACACAAAATTTGACATATATTGTGCAGAATCATATCCTAAAAAACATATTTCAACAGCAGAAACCAGCTTGATGAAATTCATTGGTTATATCCACTCCGAATCAAAAACGCCTCAACTCGGTGAGATGAGTTCTTTTGGAACGACTGGCGATATCTTTTGAACCTATGAAGGGATTACACTGAATTTGACATATATTGTGCAGAATCATGTCCTAAACAACTTATTTCAACAGCAGAAACCAGCTTGAATAAATTCAAAAGTTATTTCCACTCCTAATCAAAAACGCTTCAACTCGGTGAGATAAGCACTTATTGAACGAATGGCTATATCTATTGAACTAGTCACTGGATTATACTGAATTTGACATATTTTGTGCAGAACCTTGTCCTAAACAACATATTTCAACAGCGGGAACCAGCTTGATGAAATTCATTAGTTATATCCACTCCTAATCAGAAACACTTTAACTCGGTCTCATGAGCACATTTTGAAAGAATGTCTATATCCTTTGAACTAGTAATGGGCTCACAAGAATTTGACATGTATTATGCAGAATCATGTCCTAAACAACATATTTCAACAGCAGAAACCAGTTTGATGAAATTCATTAGTTATGTCCACTCCGTATCAAAAACGGTTCAACTCGGTGAGATAAGCACTTTTTGAATGAATAGCTATATCTTTTGAACTTGTAGCTGGATTACACTGAATTTGACATGTGTTTTGCAAAATCATGTCCTAAAAAACATATTTCAACAGCAGAAACCAGCTTGATGAAATTCATTGGTTATTTCCACTCCGAATCAAAAACGCTTCAACTTGGTGAGATAAGCACGTTTTGAACGAATGGCTATATCTTTTGAACTTGTGAAGGGATTACACTGAATTTGACATATATATTCCAGAATCATGTCCTAAACAACAAATTTCAAGTGCAGAAACCAGCTTGATGAAATTCATTACTTATTTCCACACCTAATCAAAATTGCTTCAACTCGGTAAGATAAGCAATTTTTGCACAAATGGCTATATCTTTTGATCTTGTCGCTGGATTACACTGAATTTGACATTTGTTGTGCAGAATCATGTGCTAAACAACATATTTCAAACGCAGAAACCAGCTTGATTAAATCCATTAGTTATTTCCACTCTCAATCAAAAACGCTTCAACCCGATAAGATAAGCAGTTTTTGAACGAATGGCTATGTCTTTTGAACCTGTGATGTGATTACACTAAATTTGACATATATTGTGCAGAATCATATCCTAAACAACATATTTCAACAGCAGAAACCAGCTTGATGAAATTCATTGATTATTTCCACTCCGAATCCAAAAACGCTTCTACTCGGTGAGATAAGCACTTTTTGAACGAATGGCGATATCTTTTGAACCTATGAAGGGATTACACTGAATTTGACATATATTGTGCAGAATCATGTCCTAAACAACAAATTTCAACAGCAGAAACCAGCGTGATGAAATTCAAAAGTTATTTCCACTCCTAATCAAAAACGCTTCAACTCGGTGAGATAAGTACGTTTTGAACGAATGGCTATATCTTTTGAACTTGTGAAGGGATTACACTTAATTTGACATATATTGTGCAGAATTATGTCATATACATCATATTTCAACAGCAGAAACCAGCTTGATGAAATCCAGTAGTTATTTCCACTCCTAATCAAAAACGCTTCAACTCGGTGAGATAAGTCCTTTTTGAAGAAATGGCTATATCCTTTGAACCTTTAATGGGATCACACTGAATTTGACATATATTGTGCAGAATCATATCCCAAAAAACATATTTCAACAGCAGAAACCAGCTTGATGAAATTCTTTAGTTATTTCCAATACTAATCAAAAACTCTTCAACTTGGTGACATAAGCAATTTTTGAACGAATGGCTTTTTTTTTTGAACCTGTGATGGGATTTCACTGAATTTTACATATATTGTGCAGAATCTTGTCCTAAACAACATATTTCAACAGCAGAAACCAGCTTGATGAAATTCATTAGTTATTTCCACTCCGAATCAAAAACACTTCAACTCGGTGAGATAAGCACTTTTTGATCGAATGGCTATATCTTTTGAACTTGTCGCTGGATTATACTGAATTTGACATATTTTGTGCAGAATCTTGTCCTAAACAACATATTTCAACAGCGGGAACCAGCTTGATGAAATTCATTAGTTATTTCCACTCCTAATCAGAAACGTCTCAACTCGGTGAGATAAGCACTTTTTTCACGAATGGCTATATCTTTTGATCTTATCGCTGGATTACACTGAATTTGACATGTGTTTTGCAGAATCATGTCCTAAACAACATATTTCAACAGCAGAAACCAGCTTGATGAAATCCAGTAGTTATTTCCACTCCTAATCAAAAACGCTTCAACTCGGTGAGATAAGTCCTTTTTGAAGAAATGGCTATATCCTTTGAACCTGTGATGTGATTACACAAAATTTGAAATATATTGTGCAGAATCATATCCTAAAAAACATATTTCAACAGCAGAAACCAGCTTGATGAAATTCATTGGTTATTTCCACTCCGAATCAAAAACGCCTCAACTCGGTGAGATGAGTTCTTTTGGAACGACTGGCGATATCTTTTGAACCTATGAAGGGATTACACTGAATTTGACATATATTGTGCAGAATCATGTCCTAAACAACTTATTTCAACAGCAGAAACCAGCTTGAATAAATTCAAAAGTTATTTCCACTCCTAATCAAAAACGCTTCAACTCGGTGAGATAAGCACTTATTGAACGAATGGCTATATCTATTGAACTAGTCACTGGATTATACTGAATTTGACATATTTTGTGCAGAACCTTGTCCTAAACAACATATTTCAACAGCGGGAACCAGCTTGATGAAATTCATTAGTTATATCCACTCCTAATCAGAAACACTTTAACTCGGTCTCATGAGCACATTTTGAAAGAATGTCTATATCCTTTGAACTAGTAATGGGCTCACAAGAATTTGACATGTATTATGCAGAATCATGTCCTAAACAACATATTTCAACAGCAGAAACCAGTTTGATGAAATTCATTAGTTATGTCCACTCCGTATCAAAAACGGTTCAACTCGGTGAGATAAGCACTTTTTGAATGAATAGCTATATCTTTTGAACTTGTAGCTGGATTACACTGAATTTGACATGTGTTTTGCAAAATCATGTCCTAAAAAACATATTTCAACAGCAGAAACCAGCTTGATGAAATTCATTGGTTATTTCCACTCCGAATCAAAAACGCTTCAACTTGGTGAGATAAGCACGTTTTGAACGAATGGCTATATCTTTTGAACTTGTGAAGGGATTACACTGAATTTGACATATATATTCCAGAATCATGTCCTAAACAACAAATTTCAAGTGCAGAAACCAGCTTGATGAAATTCATTACTTATTTCCACACCTAATCAAAATTGCTTCAACTCGGTAAGATAAGCAATTTTTGCACAAATGGCTATATCTTTTGATCTTGTCGCTGGATTACACTGAATTTGACATTTGTTGTGCAGAATCATGTGCTAAACAACATATTTCAAACGCAGAAACCAGCTTGATTAAATCCATTAGTTATTTCCACTCTCAATCAAAAACGCTTCAACCCGATAAGATAAGCAGTTTTTGAACGAATGGCTATGTCTTTTGAACCTGTGATGTGATTACACTAAATTTGACATATATTGTGCAGAATCATATCCTAAACAACATATTTCAACAGCAGAAACCAGCTTGATGAAATTCATTGATTATTTCCACTCCGAATCCAAAAACGCTTCTACTCGGTGAGATAAGCACTTTTTGAACGAATGGCGATATCTTTTGAACCTATGAAGGGATTACACTGAATTTGACATATATTGTGCAGAATCATGTCCTAAACAACAAATTTCAACAGCAGAAACCAGCGTGATGAAATTCAAAAGTTATTTCCACTCCTAATCAAAAACGCTTCAACTCGGTGAGATAAGTACGTTTTGAACGAATGGCTATATCTTTTGAACTTGTGAAGGGATTACACTTAATTTGACATATATTGTGCAGAATTATGTCATATACATCATATTTCAACAGCAGAAACCAGCTTGATGAAATCCAGTAGTTATTTCCACTCCTAATCAAAAACGCTTCAACTCGGTGAGATAAGTCCTTTTTGAAGAAATGGCTATATCCTTTGAACCTTTAATGGGATCACACTGAATTTGACATATATTGTGCAGAATCATATCCCAAAAAACATATTTCAACAGCAGAAACCAGCTTGATGAAATTCTTTAGTTATTTCCAATACTAATCAAAAACTCTTCAACTTGGTGACATAAGCAATTTTTGAACGAATGGCTTTTTTTTTTGAACCTGTGATGGGATTTCACTGAATTTTACATATATTGTGCAGAATCTTGTCCTAAACAACATATTTCAACAGCAGAAACCAGCTTGATGAAATTCATTAGTTATTTCCACTCCGAATCAAAAACACTTCAACTCGGTGAGATAAGCACTTTTTGATCGAATGGCTATATCTTTTGAACTTGTCGCTGGATTATACTGAATTTGACATATTTTGTGCAGAATCTTGTCCTAAACAACATATTTCAACAGCGGGAACCAGCTTGATGAAATTCATTAGTTATTTCCACTCCTAATCAGAAACGTCTCAACTCGGTGAGATAAGCACTTTTTTCACGAATGGCTATATCTTTTGATCTTATCGCTGGATTACACTGAATTTGACATGTGTTTTGCAGAATCATGTCCTAAACAACATATTTCAACAGCAGAAACCAGCTTGATGAAATCCAGTAGTTATTTCCACTCCTAATCAAAAACGCTTCAACTCGGTGAGATAAGTCCTTTTTGAAGAAATGGCTATATCCTTTGAACCTGTGATGTGATTACACAAAATTTGAAATATATTGTGCAGAATCATATCCTAAAAAACATATTTCAACAGCAGAAACCAGCTTGATGAAATTCATTGGTTATTTCCACTCCGAATCAAAAACGCCTCAACTCGGTGAGATGAGTTCTTTTGGAACGACTGGCGATATCTTTTGAACCTATGAATCTTGTCCTAAACAACATATTTCAACAGCGGGAACCAGCTTGATGAAATTCATTAGTTATATCCACTCCTAATCAGAAACACTTTGACTCGGTCTCATGAGCACATTTTGAAAGAATGTCTATATCATTTGAACTAGTAATGGGCTCACAAGAATTTGACATATATTATGCAGAATCATGTCCTAAACAACATATTTCAACAGCAGAAACCAGTTTGATGAAATTCATTAGTTATGTCCACTCCGAATCAAAAACGGTTCAACTCGGTGAGATAAGCACTTTTTGAATGAATAGCTATATCTTTTGAACTTGTAGCTGGATTACACTGAATTTGACATGTGTTTTGCAGAATCATGTCCTAAACAACATATTTCAACAGCAGTAACCAGCATGACGAAATCCATCAGTTATTTCCACTTCGAATCAAAAACGCTTCATCTCGGTGAGATAAGTACCTTTGGAACGAATGGCGATATCTTTTGAACCTATGAGGGGGTTACACTGAATTTGATATATATTGTGCAGAACCATGTTCTAAACAACATATTTCAACAGCAGAAACCAGCTTGATGAAATTCAAAAGTTATTTCCACTCCGAATCAAAAACGCTTCAACTCGGTGAGATAAGTAATTTTTGAACGAATGAGTATATCTTTTGAACCTGTGATGTGATTACACTGAATTTGACATATATTGTGCAGAATCATATCCTAAAAAACATATTTCAACAGCAGAAACCAGCTTGATGAAATTCATTAGTTATTTTCACTCCTAATCAAAAACGCTTCAACTTTGTGAGATAAGCACTTTTTGAACGAATGGCTATATCTTTTGAACTTGTGAAGGGATTACACTGAATTTGACATATATTGTGCAGAATCATGTCCTAAACAACATATTTCAACAGTAGAAATCTACATGATGAAATTCATTAGTTATTGCCACTCCTAATCAAATTTGCTTCAACTCGGTGAGATAAGCACTTTTTGCACGAATGGCTATATCTTTTGAACCTGTGATGTGATTACACTAAATTTGACATATATAGTGCAGAATCATATCCTAAAAAACATATTTCAAGAGCAGAAACCAGCTTGATGAAAATCCATTGATTATTTCCACTCCGAATGCAAAAACGCTTCAACTCGGTGAGAGAAGTACTTTTTGAACGAATGGCGATATCTTTTGAACTTGTGAAGGGATTACACTTAATTTGACATATATTGTGCAGAATCATGTCCTAAAAAACATATTTCAACAGCAGAAACCAGTGTGATGAAATTAAAAAGTTTTTCCACTCCTAATCAAAAACGCTTCAACTTGGTCTTATAAGCACGTTTTGAACGAATGGCTATATCATTTTAACCTGTAATGGGCTCACAAGAATTTGACATATATTGTGCAGAATCATGTTCTAAACAATATATTTCAACAACAGAAACCAGCTTGATGAAATTCAAAAGTTATTTCCACTCCTAATCAAAAACGCTTCAACTCGGTGAGATAAGTACTTTTTGAACGAATGGCTGTATCTTTTGAACCTGTAATGGGATCACACTGACTTTGACATATATTGTGCAGAATCATATCCTAAACAACATATTTCAACAGCAAACACCAGCTTGATGAAATTCATTAGTTATTTCCACTCCTAATCAAAAACGCTTCAACTCGGTCAGATAAGTACTTTTTGAACGAATGGCTATATCTTTTGAACATGCAATGGGATCACACTGAATTTGACTTATATTGTGCAGAATCATGTCATAAACATTCATATTTCAACAGCAGAAACCAGCTTGATGAAATTCATTAGTTATTTCCACTCCTAATCAAAAACGCTTCAACTCGGTGAGATAAGTCCTTTTTGAACGAATGGCTATATCCTTTGAACTTGTAATGGGATCACACTGACTTTGACATATATTGTGCAGAGTCATATCCTAAACAACATATTTCAACAGCAGAAACCAGTTTGATGAAATTCATTAGTTATTTCCACTCCGAATCCAAAACGATTCAACTCAGTGAGATAAGCACTTTTTGATCGAATGGCTATATCTTTTGAACCTGTGATGGGATTAAAATGAAGTAATATATATTGTGCAGAATCATTTCCTGAACAACATATTTAGACAGCAGAAAGTATCTTGATTCTTTTATTAGTTATTTCCACTGTGAATCATAAACGTTTCAACTCGGTGAATGGCTCTATCTTTTGAACTTGTGTCTGGATTACACTGAATTTGATATATATTGTGCAAAATCTTGTCCGAAACAACATATTTCAACAGCAGAAACCAGCTTGATGAAATTCATTAGTTATTTCCACTCCTAATCAAAAACGCTTCAAGTCGGTGAGATGAGTAATTTTTGAACAAATTTGTATATCTTTTGAACTTGTGAAGGGATTACACTGAATTTGAAAATATATTGTGCAGAATCATGTGCTAAACAACATATAATCAACAGCAGAAACCAGCTTGATGAAACTCATTAGTCATTTCCACTCCTAATCAGAAACGTCTCAACTCGGTGAGATAAGCACTTTTTGAACGAAAGGCTATATCTTTTGATCTTGACGCTGGATTACACTGAATTTGACATATTTTTTATAGAATCATGTCCTAAACAACATATTTCAACAGCAGAAACCAGCTTGACGAGATCCATCAATTATTTCCACTCCTAATCTAAAACGCTTCAACACGATAAGAAAAGCAGTTTTAGAAGGAATGGCTCTATCTTTTGAACCTGTGATGTGATTACACTAAATTTGACATATATTGTGCAGAATCATATCCTAAAAAACATATTTCAACAGCAGAAACCAGCTTGATGAAATTCATTAGTTATTTCTACTCCGAATCAAAAACGCTTCAACTCGGTGAGATAAGCACTTTTTGATCGAATAGCTATATCTTTTGAACTTGTTGCTGGATTGCACTGAAAATGACATTTATTGTGCAGAATCATATCCTAAACAACATATTTCAACAGCAGAAACCAGCTTGATGAAATTCATTAGTTATTTCCATTCCTTATCCAAAATGGTTCAACCCGATAAGATAAAAACTTTTTGAACGAATGTCTATATCTTTTGAACCTGTAATGGGATCACGCTGAATTTGACATATATTTTGCAGAATCATGTCCTAAACAACAAATTTCAAAAGTAGAAACCAGCTTGATGAAATTCATTAGTTATTTCCAGAACTAAACAAGAATTCAACTAGGTGAGATAAGCATTTTTTGCACGAATGGCTATATCTTTTGTTCTTGTTGCTAGATTATACTGAATTTGAAATATTTTCTGAAGAGTCATGTCCTAAACAACATATTTCAACAGCAGAAACCAGCTTGATGAAATTCATTAGTTATTTCCACTCCAAATCAAAAACGCTTCAACTCGGTGAGATAAGCACTTTTTGATCGAATTGCAATATATTTTTGAACTTGTAGCTGGATTATACTGAATTTGACATATTTTGTGCAGAATCCTGTCCTAAACAACATATTTCAACAGCGGGAACATGCTTGATGAAATTAATTAGTTATTTCCACTCCTAATAAAAAACGCTTCAACCCGATAAGATAAGCAGTTTTTGAACGAATGGCTACATCCTTTGAACCTGTAATGGGCTCACAAGAATTTGATATATATTGTGCAGAATCATATCCTAAACAACATATTTCAACAGCAGAAACCAGCTTGATGAAATTCATCAGTTGTTTCCACTCCTAATCAGAAACGTCTGAACTCGGTGAGTTAAGCACTTTTTGAACGAATGGCTATATATTTTGGACTTTTGATGGGATTTCTCTGAATATGACATATATTGTGCAAAATCTTGTCCTAAACAACATATTTCAACAGCAGAAACCAGCTTGATGAAATTCATTGATTATTTCCAAAACTAATCAAAAATTCTTCAACTTGCTGAGATAAGTACTTTTTGAACGAATGGCTATATCTTTTGAACTTGTGAAGGGATTACACTGAATTTGACATATATTGTGCAGAATCATGTCCTAAACAACATATTTCAACAGCAGAAACCAGCTTGATGAAATTCATTAGTTATTTCCACTCCTAATCAAAAACGCTTCAACTCGGTGAGATAAGCACTTTTTGAACGAAAGGCTATATCTTTTGATCTTGACGCTGGATTACACTGAATTTGACATATATTGTGCAGAATTATGTCCTAAACAACATATTTCAACAGCAGAAACCAGCTTGATGAAATTCATTAGTTATTTCCACTCCTAATCAAAAACGCTTCAACCCGATAAGATAAACACTTTTTGAACGAATGGCTATATCTTTTGAACATGTTATGGGATTACACATAATTTGATATATATGTGCAAAATCATATCCTAAACAACATATTTCAACAGCAGAAACCAGCTTGATGAAATTCAAATGTTATTTCCACTCCTAATCAAAAACGCTTCAACTCGGTGAGATAAGTACTTTTTGAACGAATGGCTATATCTTTTGAACTTGTGAAGGGATTACACATAATTTGACATATATTGTGCAGAATCATGTTCTAAACAACATATTTCAATAGCAAAAACCAGCTTGATGAAATTCATTAGTTATTTCCACTCCTAATCAAAAACGCATCAACTCGGTGAGATAAAATCTTTTTGAACGAATGGCTATATCTTTTTAGCCTGTAATGGGATTACACTGAATTTGACATATATTGTGCAGAATCATGTCCTAAACAACATATATCAACAGAAAAAAACAACTTGGTGAAATTCTTTAGTTATTTCCAATCCAACTCAAACACGATTAAATTCGATAAGATAAGCAGTATTTGACCTTATGGCTATATCTTTTGAACTTGTAGCTGGATTACACTGAATATGACATATATTGTGTAGAATCATGTCGGAAACGACATATATCAACAGCAAAAACCAGCATATTGAAATTCATTAACTATTTCCGCTCCATCTCAAAAACGCTTCAACTCAGTGAGTTATGCAGTTTTTGAACAAATGGCTATATCTTTTGAACTTACGGCTGGATTACACTGAATTTGACATATATTGTGCAGAATCATACACTTAACAACAAATTTAAACAGCAGAAACCAGCTTGATGAAATTCATTAATTATTTCCATTCCTAATCAAAAACGCTTTAACCCGATAAGAAAAACACTATTTGAACGAATGGCTATATCTTTTGAACCTGTGATTGGATTACACTGAAGTTGACATATATTGTGCAGAATCATGTGCGAAAAACAAAATATTTCAAACGCAGAAACCAGCTTGATGAAATTCATTAGTTATTTCCACGCCGAATCAATTACGCTTCAACTCGTTGAGATAAGCACTTTTTGAACGAAAGGCTATATCCTTTGAACTTGTGGCTAGATTACACTGAATTTGACATATATAGTGCAGAATCATGTCCTAAACAAAATATATCAACAGCAAAAACCAGCATAGTGAAATTCATTTGTTATTTTCGCTCCAACTCAAAAACGATTCAACTCAGTGAGTTATGCTGATTTTGAACAAATGGCTATATATTTTGAACTTGTGGCTGGATTACACTGAATTTGACATATATTGTGCAGAATCATGTCCTAAACAACATATTTCAACAGCAGAAACCAGCTTGATGAAATTCATTCGTTATTTCCACTCCTAATCAGAAACGTCTCAACTCGGTGAGATAAGCACTTTTTAATGAATGGCTATATCTTTTAAACCTGTGATGGGATTACACTGAAGTTGACATATATTGTGCAAAATCATGTCCTAAACAACATATATCAACAGCAGATACCAGCTTGATGAAATTCATCGGTTATTTACACTCCGAATCAAATACGCTTCAACTCGGTGAGATAAGCACTTTTTGAACGAATGGCTATATCTCTTGAACTTGTAGCTGGATTACACTGAATTTGATATATATTGTGCAGAATCATGTCCTAAAAATATATTTCAACAGCAGAAACCAGCTTGATGAAATTCATTAGTTATTTCCACTCCGAATCAAAAACGCTTCAACTCCGTGAGATAAGAACTTTTTGAACGAATGGCTATATCTTTTGGACTTTGGAGGGGTTTTCATTGAATTTGACATATATTGTTCAGAATCATGTCCTAAACAACATATTTCAGCAGCAGAAACCAGCTTGATGAAATTCATTAGTTTTTTCCACTCCTAATCAGAAACGTCTCAACTCGGTGAGATAAGCATTTTTTCACGAATGGCTATATCTTTTGAACCTGTGATGGGATTACACTGAAGTTGACATATATTGTGCAAAATCATGTCCTAAACAACATTAAATCAACAGCAGAAACCAGCTTGATGAAATCCATTCGTTATTTCCACTCCTAATCAAAGACGCTTCAACTCGGTGAGATAAGTCCTTTTTGAACGAATGGCTATATCTTTTGAACATGTAATGGGATAACACTGAATATGACATATATTGTGCAGAATCATATCCTAAACAACATATTTCAACAGCAGAAACCAGCTTGATGAAATTCATTAGTTATTTCCATTCCGAATCAAAAACGCTTCAACTCTTTGAGATAATCACTTTATGAACGAAAGGATATATCTTTTGAACTTGTAGCTGGATTGCACTGAATTTGACATATTTTTTGCAGAATCATGTCCTGAACAACATATTTCAACAGCAGAAACCAGCTTGATGAAATTCATTAGTTTTTTCCACTCCGAATCAAAAACGCTTCAACTCGGTGAGATAAGTACTTTTTGAACGAATGGTTATATCTTTTGAACCTATGAAGGGATTACACTGAATTTGACATATATTGTGCAGAATCACGTCCTAACCAACATATTTCAACAGCAACAACCAGCTTGATAAAATTCAAATGTTATTTCCACTCCTAATCAAAAACGCTTCAACTCGGTGAGATAAGTCCTTTTGAACGAATGGCTATATCTTTTGAACTTTTGAAGGGATTACACATAATTTGACATATATTGTGCAGAATCATGTCCTAAACAACAAATCTCAACAGTAGAAACCAACTTGATGAAATCCATGAGTTATTTCCACTCCTAATCTAAAACGCTTCAACTCGGTGAGAAAAGCACTTTTTGAATGAATGGCTATATATTTTGATCCTGTAAATGGGTTACACTGAATTTTACATATATATTGCAGAATCATGTGCTAAAGAACATATTTCAACAGTAGAAACAAGCTTGATGAAATTCATTAGTTATTTCCACTCCGAATCAAATACGCTTCAACTCCGTGAGATAAGAACTTTTTGCACGAATATCTATATCTTTTGGACTTTGGAGGGGTTTTCACTGAATTTGACATATATTGTGCAGAATCATGTTCTAAACAACATATTTCAACAGCAGAAACCAGATTGATGAAATTCATCAGTTATTTCCACTCCTAATCAGAAATGCTTCAACTCGGTGAGATAAGCACTTTTTGAACGAATGGGTATATCTTTTGAACTTGTAGCTGGATTACACTGAATTTGACATATATTGTGCAGAATCATTTCCTAAAAAAATATTTCAAAAGCAAAAACCAGCATGATAAAATTCATTAGTTTTCCACTCCTAATCAAAAATGCTTCAACTCCGTGAGAAAAGAACTTTTTGAACGAATGGCTATGTCTTTTGGACTTTGGAGGGGTTTTCACTGAATTTGACATATATTGTGCAGAATCATGTCCTAAACAACATATTTCAACAGCAGAAACCAGCTTGATGGAATTCATTAGTTATTTCCTCTCCTAATCAGAAATGCTTCAACTCGGTGAGATAAGCACTTTTTGCACGAATGGCTATATCTTTTGATCTTGTCGCTGGATTATACTGAATTTGACATATTTTGTGCAGATTATTGTACTAAACAACATATTTCAACAGCAGAAACCAGCTTGATGAAATTCATTAGTTATTTCCACTCCGAATCAATTACGCTTCAACTTGGTGAGATAGCACTTTTTGAACGACTGGCTTTATCTTTTGAACTTTTGGCTGGATTAAACTGAATTTGACATATATTGTGCAAAATCATGTCCTAAAAAAATATTTCAACAGCAGAAACCACCATGATAAAATTCATTAGTTTTCCACTCCTAATAGAAAACGTTTCAACTCAGTGATATAAGCCCTTTTTGAACGAAAGGCTATATCTTTTGAACTTGGGCTAGATTACACTGAATTTGAAATATATTTTGCAGAATCATGTCTTAAACAACACATATCAACAGCAACAACCAGCATATTGATATTAATTAGTTACTTCCACTCCAACTCAAAAACGCTTCAATTCGGTGATTTATGCAGTTTTTGAACAAATGGCTATATCTTTTGAATTTGTAGCTGGATTGCACTGAATTTGACATATATTTTGCAGAATCAGGTCCTGAACAACATATTTCAACAGCAGAAACCAGCTTGATGAAATTCATTAGTTATTTCCACTCCGAATCAAAAACGCTTCAACTCGGTGATATAAGTCCTTTTTGAACGAATGGTTATATCATTTGAACCTAAGAACGGATTACACTGAATTTGACATATATTGTGCAGAATCATGTCCTAAACAACATATTTCAACAGCAGAAACCAGCTTGATGAAATTCAAATGTTATTTCCACTCCTAATCAAAAATGCTTCAACTCGGTGAGATAAGTACTTTTTGAACAAATGGCTATATCTTTTGAACTTGTGAAGGGATTACACTGAATTTGACATATATTGTGCAGAATCATGTCCTAAACAACATATGTCAACAGCAGAAACCAGCTTGATGAAATTCAAATGTTATTTCCACTCCTAATCAAAAATGCTTCAACTCGGTGAGATAAGTACTTTTTGAACGAATGGCTATATCTTTTGAACTTGTGAAGGGATTACACTGAATTTGACATATATTGTGCAGAATCATGTCCTAAACAACAAATCTCAACAGTAGAAACCAACTTGATGAAATCCATTAGTTATTTCCACTCCTAATCTAAAACGCTTCAACTCGGTGAGAAAAGCACTTTTTGAATGAATGGCTATATATTTTGATCCTGTAGCTGGGTTACACTGAATTTGACATATATTGTGCAGAATCATGTGCTAAAGAACATATTTCAACAGTAGAAACCAGCTTGATGAAATTCATTAGTTATTTCCACTCCGAATCAAATGCGCTTCAACTCGGTGAGATAAGCACTTTTTGAACGAATGGCTATATCTTTTAAACTTGTAGCTGGATTACACTGACTTTGATATATATTGTGCAGGATCATGTCCCAAAAAAATATTTCAACAGCAGAAACCAGTATGATAAAATTCATGAGTTTTCCACTCCGAATCAAAAACGCTGCAACTCAGTGATATAAGCCATTTTTGAACGAAAGGCTATATCTTTTGAACTTGTAGCTGGATTGCACTGAATTGTACATATATTGTGCTGAGTCATTTCCTAAACAACATATTTCAACAGCAGAAACCAGCTTGATGAAATTAATTAGTTATTGAATCTCCTATTCAAAATCGCTTCAACTTGGTGAGATAAGCACTTTTTGAATGAATGGCTATATCTTTTGAACTTGTAGCTGGATTACACTGAATTTGACATATATTGTGCAGAATCATGTTCCAAACAACATATTTCAACAGCAGAAACCAGCTTGATGAAATCCATGAGTTATTTCCACTCCTAATCAGAAACGCTTCAACTCGGTGAGTAAAGTCCTTTTTGAACGAATGGCCTTATCTTTTGAACCTGTAATGGGATCACACTGAATTTGTCATATATTGTGCAGAATCATATCCTAAACAACATATTTCAACAGCAGGCACCAGCTTGATGAAATCCATAAGTTATTTCCACTCCTAATCAAAAACGCTTCAACTCCCTGAGATAAGCACTTTTTGAACAAAAGGCTATAACTTTTGATCTTGACGCTGGATTAGACTGAATATGAAATATTTTGTGTAGAATCATGTCCTATAGAACAAGTTTCAACGGCAAAAACCAGCTTGATGGAATCCATTAGTTATTCCCACTCCGAATCAAAAACGCTTCAACTCGGTGAGAAAAGTCCTTTTTCAACGAATGGCTATATATTTTGATCCTGTATCTGGGTTTCACTGAATTTGACATATATATTTCAGAATCATGTCCTAAAGAACGTATTTCAACAGTAGAAACAAGCATGATGAAATTCATTAGTTATTTACACTCCAACTCAAAAACGATTGAACTCGGTAAGATAATCAGTTTTTGACCTTGTGGCAATATCTTTTGAACTTGTTGCTGGATTACACTGAATTTGACATATATTGTGCAGAATCATGTCCTAAAAAACATATATAGACAGAAAAAAACAACTTGGTTAAATTCATTAGTTATTTCCACTCTTAATCAAAAACGATTCAACTCGGTGAGATAAATACTTTTTGAACGAATGGCTATATCTTTTGAACTTGTAGCTGGATTCGCTGAATTTGACATATATTGTACAGAATCATGTCCTAAACAACATATTTCAACAGCAGAAACCAGCTTGATGAAATTCATTAGTTATTTCCACTCACAATCAGAAACGCTTCAACATGGTCAGATAAGCACTTTTTGAACGAATGGCTATATCTTTTGGTCTTTTGATGGGATTTTTCTGAATACGTCATATATTGTGCAGAATCATATCCTGAAAAACATATTTCAACAGCAGAAACCAGCTTGATGAAATTCATTAGTTATTTCCACTCCTAATCAAAAACGCTTCAACTCGGTGAGATAAGTCCTTTTTGAACGAATGGCTATATCCTTTTAACCTGTAATGGGATCACACTGACTTTGACATATATTGTGCAGAATCATATCCTAAAAAACATATTTCAACATTAGAAACCAGCTTGATGAAATTCATTAGATATTTCCACACCTAATCAAAATTGCTTCAACTCGTTGAGATAAGCACTTTTTGCACGAATGGCTATATCTTTTGATCTTGTCGCTGGATTACACTGAATTTGACATATATTGTGCAGAATCATGTCCTAAACAACATATATCAACAACAAAAACCAACATATTGAAATTCATGAGTTATTTCCACTCCCAATCAAAAATGTTTCAACTCGGTGAGAAAAGCACTTTTTGGACGAATGGCTATAAATTTTGATCCTGTAGCTGGGTAACATTGAATATGATACATATATTGCAAAATCATGTCCTAAACAACATATTTCAACAGTAGAAACCAGCTTGATGAAATTCATTAGTTATTTCCACTCCTAATCAAAAACGCTTCAATTCGGTGAGATAAAGACTTTTTTAACGAATGGCTATATCTTTTTAACCTGTGATGGGATTACACTGATATTGACATATATTTTGCAAAATCATGTCCTAGACAACATATATTAACAGCAGAAACCAGAATGATGACATTCATTAGTTATATACACCCCAACTCAAAAACGATTTAACTCGATAAGATAAGCAGTTTTTCGCCATATGGCTATATCTTTTGAACTTGTCTCTGGATTACACTGAATTTGACATATATTGTACAGAATCATGTCCAATACAACATCTATCAACAGCAGAAACAGGTTTGGTGAAATTAATTAGTTATTTCCTCTCTTCATCAAAAACACTTCAACTCGGTGAGATAAACACTTTTTGAACTAATGGCTATATCTTTTGAACCTGTGATGGGATTACACTGAATTTGACATATTTTGTGCTGGATTATGTCCTAAACAACATATTTCAACAGCAGAAACCAGCTTGATGAAATTCTTTAGTTATTTCCACCCCTAATCAATAACGCTTCAACTCCGTGAGATAAGCACTTTTTGAACGAAAGGATATATCTTTTGATCTTGACAATGGATTACACTGAATTTGACATATTTTGTTTAGAATCATGTCCTAAACAACATATTTCAAACAGCAAAAACAAGCTTGATGAAATCCATTAGTTATTTCCACTCCCAATCAAAAACGCTTCAAATCGGTCTCATGAGACCGTTTTGAACGAATGGTTATATCATTTGAACCTAAGAACGGATTACACTGAATTTGACATATATTTTGCAGAATCAGGTCCTGAACAACATATTTCAACAGCAGAAACCAGCTTGATGAAATTCATTAGTTATTTCCACTCCTAATCAAAAACGTCTCAACTCGGTGAGATAAGCCCTTTTTGAACGAATGGCTTTATCTTTTGAACCTGTGATGGGATTACACTGAAGTTGACATATGTTGTGCAAAATCATATCCTAAACAACATATTTCAACAGCAGAAACCAACTTGATGAAATTCATTAGTTATTTCCACTCCTAATCAAAAACGCTTCAACTCGGTGAGATAAGCACTTTTTGAACGAATGGCTATATCTTTTGAAATTTTGATGGGATTGCAATGAATAGAACATATATTGTGCAAAATCATGTCCTAAACAACATATTTCAACAGCAGAAAACAGCTTGATGAAATTCATTAGTTTTTTCCACTCCGAATCGAAAACGCTTCAACTCGGTGAGATAAGCACTTTTTGAACAAAAGGATGTATCTTTTGATCTTGAAGCTGGATTACACTGAATTTGACATATTTTGTGTAGAATCATGTCCTAAACAACATATTTCAACAGCAGAAAACAGCTTCATGAAATTCATTAGTTATTTACATTCCTAATCAAAAACGTTTCAACCCGATAAGATAAACACTTTTTGAAGTAATGGCTATATCTTTTGAACACATGTGATTGGATGACACTGAATTTGACATATATTGTGCAGAATCATATCCTAAACAACATATTTCAACAGCAGAAACCAGCTTGATGAAATTCATTAGTTATTTCCACACCTAATCAAAATTGCTTCAACTCGGTGAGATTAGCACTTTTTGCACGAATGGCTATATCTTTTGATCTTGTCGCTGGATTACACTGAATTTGACATATTTTGTGTAGAATCATGTCCTAAACAACATATTTCAACAGCAGAAAACAGCTTGATGAAATTCATTAGTTATTTACATTCCTAATCAAAAACGCTTCAACCCGATAAGATAAACACTTTTTGAAGTAATGGCTATATCTTTTGAACATGTGATTGGATGACACTGAATTTGACATATATTGTGCAGAATCATGTCCTAAACAACTTATTTAAATAGTACAAACCAACTTGATGAAATTCATTAGTTATTTCCACTCCCAATCAAAAACGCTTCAACTCGTTGAGATAAGCACTTTTTGCACGAATGGCTATATCTTTTGATCTTGTTGCTGGATTACACTGAATTTTACATTTTTTTTTGCAGAATCATGTCCTATACAACATATTTAAACAGCGGAAACCAGCTTGATGAAATTCATTAGTTATTTCCACTCCAACTCAAAAACGATTTAACTCGGTAAGATATAGCACTTTTTGACCTTAAGGCTATATCTTTTGAACTTGTGGCTGGATTACACTGAATTTGACATATATTGTGCAGAATCATGTCCTAAACAACATATTTAAACAGCAGGAACCAGCTTGATGAAATTCATTACTCATTTCCAATCAAAATCAAAAACGATTCAACTCAGTGAGATAAGCACTTTTTGCAGGTATGGCTATATCTTTTAAATTTATAGCTGGATTACACTGAATTTGACAAATATTGAGCAGAATCATTTCCTAAACAACATATATCAACAGCAAAAAATAGCAAATTGAAATTCATTAGTATTTTCCACTCCAACTCAAAAACGCTTCAACTCGGTGAGATAAGCAGTTTATGAACAAATGGCTATATCTTTTGATCTTCTCGCTGGATTACACTGAATTTGACATAATTTGTGCTGAATCATGTCCTATACAACATATTTCAACAGCAGAAACCAGCTTGATGAAATTCATTAGTCATTTCCACTCAAAATCAAAAACGCTTCAACCCTATAAGATAAAAACTTTTTAACTAATGGTTATATCTTTTGAACATGTGATGGGATTACGCTGAATTTGACATATATTGTGCAAAATCATGTCCTAAACAACATATTTCAACAGCAGAAATCAGCTTGATGAAATTCATTAGTTAGTTCCACTCCTAATCAAAAACGCTTCAACTCGGTGAGATAAGCACTTTTTGCACGAATGGCTATATCTTTTGATCTTGTTGCTGGATTACACTGAATTTTACATTTTTTTTTGCAGAATCATGTCCTATACAACATATTTAAACAGCAGAAACCAGCTTGATGAAATTCATTAGGTATTTCCACTCCAACTCAAAAACGATTTAACTCGGTAAGATATAGCACTTTTTGACCTTAAGGCTATATCTTTTGAACTTGTGGCTGGATTACACTGAATTTGACATATATTGTGCAAAATCATGTCCTAAACAACATATGTCAACAGCAGAAGCCAGCTTGATGAAATTCATTAGTTATTTCCACTCCTAATCAAAAACGCTTCAACTCGGTGAGATAAAGACTTTTTGAACGAATGGCTATATCTTTTTAGCCTGTAATGGGATTACACTGAATTTGACATATATTGTGCAGAATCATGTCCTAAACAACATATATCAACAGAAAAAAACAACTTGGTGAAATTCTTTAGTTATTTCCAATCCAACTCAAACACGATTAAATTCGATAAGATAAGCAGTATTTGACCTTATGGCTATATCTTTTGAACTTGTAGCTGGATTACACTGAATATGACATATATTGTGTAGAATCATGTCCGAAACGACATATATCAACAGCAAAAACCAGCATATTGAAATTCATTAACTATTTCCGCTCCATCTCAAAAACGCTTCAACTCAGTGAGTTATGCAGTTTTAGAACAAATGGCTATATCTTTTGAACTTACGGCTGGATTACACTGAATTTGACATATATTGTGCAGAATCATACACTTAACAACAGATTTCAACAGCAGAAACCAGCTTGATGAAATTCATTCGTTATTTCCACCCCTAATCAGAAACGTCTCAACTCGGTGAGATAAGCACTTTTTAACGAATGGCTATATCTTTTAAACCTGTGATGGGATTACACTGAAGTTGACATATATTGTGCAAAATCATGTCCTAAACAACATATATCAACAGCAGATACCAGCTTGATGAAATTCATTGGTTATTTACAATCCGAATCAAATAGGCTTCAACTCGGTGAGATAAGCACTTTTTGAACGAATGGCTATATCTTTTGAACTTGTAGCTGGATTACACTGAATTTGATATATATTGTGCAGAATCATGTCCTAAAAATATATTTCAACAGCAGAAACCAGCTTGATGAAATTCATTAGTTATTTCCACTCCGAATCAAAAACGCTTCAACTCCGTGAGATAAGAACTTTTTGAACGAATGGCTATGTCTTTTGGACTTTGGAGGAGTTTTCATTGAATTTGACATATATTGTGCAAAATCATGTCCTAAACAACATATTTCAACAGCAGAAACCAGCTTGTTGAAATTCATTAGTTTTTTCCACTCCAACTCAAAAACGGTTCAACTCGGTGAGATAAGCACTTTTTGAACGAATGGCTATATCTTTTGAACTTGTAGCTGGATTACACTGAATTTGACATATATTGTACAGAATCATGTCCAATACAACATCTATCAACAGCAGAAACAGGTTTGGTGAAATTAATTAGTTATTTCCTCTCTTCATCAAAAACACTTCAACTCGGTGAGATAAACACTTTTTGAACTAATGGCTATATCTTTTGAACCTGTGATGGGATTACACTGAATTTGACATATTTTGTGCTGGATTATGTCCTAAACAACATATTTCAACAGCAGAAACCAGCTTGATGAAATTCTTTAGTTATTTCCACCCCTAATCAATAACGCTTCAACTCCGTGAGATAAGCACTTTTTGAACGAAAGGATATATCTTTTGATCTTGACAATGGATTACACTGAATTTGACATATTTTGTTTAGAATCATGTCCTAAACAACATATTTCAAACAGCAAAAACAAGCTTGATGAAATCCATTAGTTATTTCCACTCCCAATCAAAAACGCTTCAAATCGGTCTCATGAGACCGTTTTGAACGAATGGTTATATCATTTGAACCTAAGAACGGATTACACTGAATTTGACATATATTTTGCAGAATCAGGTCCTGAACAACATATTTCAACAGCAGAAACCAGCTTGATGAAATTCATTAGTTATTTCCACTCCTAATCAAAAACGTCTCAACTCGGTGAGATAAGCCCTTTTTGAACGAATGGCTTTATCTTTTGAACCTGTGATGGGATTACACTGAAGTTGACATATGTTGTGCAAAATCATATCCTAAACAACATATTTCAACAGCAGAAACCAACTTGATGAAATTCATTAGTTATTTCCACTCCTAATCAAAAACGCTTCAACTCGGTGAGATAAGCACTTTTTGAACGAATGGCTATATCTTTTGAAATTTTGATGGGATTGCAATGAATAGAACATATATTGTGCAAAATCATGTCCTAAACAACATATTTCAACAGCAGAAAACAGCTTGATGAAATTCATTAGTTTTTTCCACTCCGAATCGAAAACGCTTCAACTCGGTGAGATAAGCACTTTTTGAACAAAAGGATGTATCTTTTGATCTTGAAGCTGGATTACACTGAATTTGACATATTTTGTGTAGAATCATGTCCTAAACAACATATTTCAACAGCAGAAAACAGCTTCATGAAATTCATTAGTTATTTACATTCCTAATCAAAAACGTTTCAACCCGATAAGATAAACACTTTTTGAAGTAATGGCTATATCTTTTGAACATGTGATTGGATGACACTGAATTTGACATATATTGTGCAGAATCATATCCTAAACAACATATTTCAACAGCAGAAAACAGCTTCATGAAATTCATTAGTTATTTCCACACCTAATCAAAATTGCTTCAACTCGGTGAGATTAGCACTTTTTGCACGAATGGCTATATCTTTTGATCTTGTCGCTGGATTACACTGAATTTGACATATTTTGTGTAGAATCATGTCCTAAACAACATATTTCAACAGCAGAAAACAGCTTGATGAAATTCATTAGTTATTTACATTCCTAATCAAAAACGCTTCAACCCGATAAGATAAACACTTTTTGAAGTAATGGCTATATCTTTTGAACATGTGATTGGATGACACTGAATTTGACATATATTGTGCAGAATCATGTCCTAAACAACTTATTTAAACAGTACAAACCAACTTGATGAAATTCATTAGTTATTTCCACTCCTAATCAAAAACGCTTCAACTCGTTGAGATAAGCACTTTTTGCACGAATGGCTATATCTTTTGATCTTGTTGCTGGATTACACTGAATTTTACATTTTTTTTTGCAGAATCATGTCCTATACAACATATTTAAACAGCAGAAACCAGATTGATGAAATTCATTAGTTATTTCCACTCCAACTCAAAAACGATTTAACTCGGTAAGATATAGCACTTTTTGACCTTAAGGCTATATCTTTTGAACTTGTTGCTGGATTACACTGAATTTGACATATATTGTGCAGAATCATGTCCTAAACAACATATTTAAACAGCAGGAACCAGCTTGATGAAATTCATTACTCATTTCCAATCAAAATCAAAAACGATTCAACTCAGTGAGATAAGCACTTTTTGCAGGTATGGCTATATCTTTTAAATTTATAGCTGGATTACACTGAATTTGACAAATATTGAGCAGAATCATGTCCTAAACAACATATATCAACAGCAAAAAATAGCAAATTGAAATTCATTAGTATTTTCCACTCCAACTCAAAAACGCTTCAACTCGGTGAGATAAGCAGTTTTTGAACAAATGGCTATATCTTTTGATCTTCTCGCTGGATTACACTGAATTTGACATAATTTGTGCTGAATCATGTCCTATACAACATATTTCAACAGCAGAAACCAGCTTGATGAAATTCATTAGTCATTTCCACTCCAACTCAAAAACGATTTAACTCGGTAAGATATAGCACTTTTTGACCTTAAGGCTATATCTTTTGAACTTGTGGCTGGATTACACTGAATTTGACATATATTGTGCAGAATCATGTCCTAAACAACATATTTCAACAGCAAAAACCAGCAAATTGAAATTCATTAGTATTTTCCACTCCAACTCAAAAACGCTTCAACTCGGTGAGATAAGCAGTTTTTGAACAAATGGCTATATCTTTTGATCTTCTCGCTGGATTACACTGAATTTGACATAATTTGTGCTGAATCATGTCCTATACAACATATTTCAACAGCAGAAACCAGCTTGATGAAATTCATTAGTCATTTCCACTCAAAATCAAAAACGCTTCAACCCTATAAGATAAACACTTTTTGAACTAATGGTTATATCTTTTGAACATGTGATGGGATTACGCTGAATTTGACATATATTGTGCAGAATCATGTCCTAAACAACATATTTCAACAGCAGAAACCAACTTGATGAAATTCATTAGTTATTTCCACTCCTAATCAAAAACGCTTCAACTTGGTGAGATAAGCACTTTTTGAACGAATGGATATATCTTTTGAACTTATAGCTGGATTACACTGAATTTGACATATATTGTACAGAATCATGTCCAATACAACATCTATCAACAGTAGAAACAGGTTAGGTGAAATTAATTAGTTATTTCCTCTCTTCATCAAAAACGCTTCAACTCGGTGAGATAAACACATTTTGAACGAATGGCTATATCTTTTGAACCTGTGATGGGATTACACTGAATTTGACATATATTGTTCAGAATCATGTCCTAAATAACATATTTACAAGTAGACACCAACTTGATGAAATTCATTAGTTATTTCCACTCCTAATCAAAAACGCTTCAACTTGGTGAGATAAGCAGTTTTTGCATGAATGACTATTTTTTTTATATATTGTCGCTGGATTAAGCTGAATTTGACATTTTTTTTTGTGCAGAATCATGTCCTAAACAACATATTCCAACAGCAGAAACCAGCTTGATGAAATTCATTAGTTATTTCCACTCCAACTCAAAAACGATTTAACTCGGTAAGATATAGCACTTTTTGACCTTAAGGCTATATCTTTTGAACTTGTGGCTGGATTACACTGAATTTGACATATATTGTGCAGAATCATGTCCTAAACAACATATTTAAACAGCAGATACCAGCTTGATGAAATTCATTAGTATTTTCCACTCCAACTCAAAAACGCTTCAACTCGTTGAGATAAGCAGTTTTTGAACAAATGGCTATATCTTTTGATCTTCTCGCTGGATTACACTGAATTTGACATAATTTGTGCTGAATCATGTCCAATACAACATATTTCAACAGCAGAAACCAGCTTGATGAAATTCATTAGTCATTTCCACTCAAAATCAAAAACGCTTAAACCCTATAAGATAAACACTTTTTGAACTAACGGTTATATCTTTTGAACATGTGATGGGATTACGCTGAATTTGACATATATTGTGTTGAATCATGTCCTAAACAACATATTTCAAAAGCAGATTCCAGCTTGATGAAATTCATTAGTTTTTTCCACTCCGAATCAAAAACGCTTCAACTCGGTGAGATAAGCACTTTTTGAACGAAAGGATGTATCTTTTGATCTTGAAGCTGGATTACACTGAATACGACATATTTTGTGTAGAATCATGTCCTAAACAACATATTTCAACAGCAGAAAACAGCTTCATGAAATTCATTAGTTATTTACATTCCTAATCAAAAACGCTTCAACCCGATAAGATAAACATTTTTTGAAGTAATGGCGATATCTTTTGAACATGTGATTTCTTGACATGTGAAATCTTTTGTACTTAATCATGTCCTATACAACATATTTCAACAGCAGATTCCAGCTTGATGAAATTCATTAGTTATTTCCAATCCTAATCAAAAACGCTTCAACTCGGTGAGATGAGTACTTTTTGAACAAATGGCTATATCTTTTGAACTTGTAGCTTGATTACACTGAATTTGACATATATTGTACAGAATCATGTTCTAAATAACATATTTCAAACGGCAAAAACCAGCTTGATGAAATCAATTAGATATTTCTACTCCCAATCAAAAACGCTTCAATTCGGTCTCATAAGCACGTTTTGAACAAATTGCTATATCCTTTGAACCTGTGATGGGCTCACACTGAATTTGACATATATTGTGCAGAATCATGTCCTAAACAATATATTTCAACAGCAGAAACCAGCTTGATGAAATTCTTCAGTTCTTTCCACTCCTAATCAAAAACGTCTCAACTCAGTGAGATAAGCCCTTTTTGAACGAATGGCTATATCTTTTGAAATTTTGATGGGATTGCACTGAATAGGACATATATTGTGCAGAATCATGTCTTAAACAACATATTTCAACAGCAGAAACCAGCTTGATGAAATTCATTAGTTTTTTTTTCCACTCCGAATCAAAAACGCTTCAACTTGGTGTTATAAGCACTTTTTGAACGAATGGCTATATCTTTTGAACCAGTGATTTTATTACACTGAATTTGACATATATTGTGCAGAATCATGTCCTAAAAAACATATCTCAACAACAGAAACCAGCTTGATAAAATTCATGACATATTTCAAACTCAAAATCAAAAACGCTTCAACTCAGTGAGATAAGCACTTTTTGAACGAATGGCTATATCTTTTTAAATTTTGATGGGATTGCACTGAATAGGCCATATATTGTGCAGAATCATGTCCTAAACAACATATTTCAACAGCAGAAACCAGCTTGATGAAATTCATTAGTTTTTTTTCCACTCCGAATCAAAAACGCTTCAACTTTGTGTTATAAGCAATTTTGGAACGAATGGCTATATCTTTTGAACCTGTAATGTGATTACACTGAATTTGACATATATTGTGCAGAATCATGTCCTAAAAAACATATCTCAACAGCAAAAACCAGCTTGATAAAAGTTATTAGATATTTCCACTCAAAATAAAAAACGCTTGAACTCAGTGAGATAAGCACTTTTTGACCTTGTGGCTATATCTTTTGAACTTATGGCTGGATTACGCTGAATTTGACATATATTGTGCAGAATCATGTCCTAAACAACATATATCAACAACAAAAACCAGCATATTGAAATTCATTAGTTATTTCCACTCCAACTCAAAAACGCTTCAACTCGGTGAGATAAGCACTTTTTGCACGAATGGCTATATCTTTTGAAGTTGTAGCTGGATTACACTGAATTTGACTTATATTGTGCAGAATCATGTTCTAAACAATAAATTTCAACAGTCGAAACAAACTTGAAGAAATTCATTGGTCATTTCCACTCTTAATCAAAAACGCTTCAACTCGGTGAGATAAGCACTTTTTGAACGAAAGGCTCTATTTTTTGATCTTGTCGCTGGATTACACTGAATTTGACATATATTGTACAGAATCATGTCCAATACAACATCTATCAACAGTAGAAACCGGTTTGTTGAAATTAATTAGTTATTTCCTCTCTTCATCAAAAACGCTTCAACTCGGTGAGATAAACACATTTTGAACGAATGGCTATATCTTTTGAGCCTGTGATGGGATTACACTGAATTTGACATATATTGTGCAGAATCATGTCCTAAACAACATATTTAAACAGCAGAAACCAGCTTGATGAAATTCATTACTCATTTCCAATCAAAATCAAAAACGCTTTAACTCAGTGAGATAAGCACTTTTTGCACGTATGGCTATATCTTTTGAATTTATAGCTGGATTACACTGAATTTGACAAATATTGAGCAGAATCATGTCCTAAACAACATATATCAACAGCAAAAAATAGCAAATTGAAATTCATTAGTATTTTCCACTCCAACTCAAAAACGCTTCAACTCGATGAGATAAGCAGTTTTTGAACAAATGGCTATATCTTTTGATCTTCTCGCTGGATTACACTGAATTTGACATAATTTGTGCTGAATCATGTCCTATACAACATATTTCAACAGCAGAAACCAGCTTGATGAAATTCATTAGTCATTTCCACTCAAAATCAAAAACGCTTCAACCCTATAAGATAAACACTTTTTGAACTAATGGTTATATCTTTTGAACATGTGATGGGATTACGCTGAATTTGACATATATTGTGCAGAATCATGTCCTAAACAACATATTTCAACAGCAGAAATCAGCTTGATGAAATTCATTAGTTTTTTCCACTCCGAATCAAAAACGCTTCAACTCGGTGAGATAAGCACTTTTTGAACGAAAGGATGTATCTTTTGATCTTGAAGCTGGATTACACTGAATTTGACATATTTTGTGTAGAATCATGTCCTAAACAACATATTTCAACAGCAGAAAACAGCTTCATGAAATTCATTAGTTATTTACATTCCTAATCAAAAACGCTTCAACCCGATAAGATAAACATTTTTTGAAGTAATGGCTATATCTTTTGAACATGTGATTGGATGACACTGGATTTGAAATATATTGTGCAGAATCATGTCCTAAACAACTTATTTCAACAGTACAAACCAACTTGATGAAATTCATTAGTTATTTCCACTCCTAATCAAAAACGCTTCAACTCGGTGAGATAAGCACTTTTTGCACGAATGGCTATATCTTTTGATCTTGTTGCTGGATTACACTGAATTTTACATTTTTTTTTTGCAGAATCATGTCCTATACAACATATTTAAACAGCAGAAACCAGCTTGATGAAATTCATTAGTTATTTCCACTCCAACTCAAAAACGATTTAACTCGGTAAGATATAGCACTTTTTGACCTTAAGGCTATATCTTTTGAACTTGTGGCTGGATTACACTGAATTTGACATATATTTTGCAAAATCATGTCCTTAACAACATATCTCAACAGCAGAAACCAGCTTGATGAAATTCATTAGTCATTTCCAATCAAAATCAAAAACGCTTCAACTCAGTGAGATAAGCAGTTTTTGAACAAATGGCTATATCTTTTGATCTTCTCGCTGGATTACACTGAATTTGACATAATTTGTGCTGAATCATGTCCTATACAACATATTTCAACAGCAGAAACCAGCTTGATGAAATTCATTATTCTTTTCCACTCAAAATCAAAAACGCTTCAACCGTATAAGATAAACACTTTTTGAACTAATGGTTATATCTTTTGAACCTGTGATGGGATTACACTGAATTTGACATATATTGTTCAGAATCATGTCCTAAACAACATATTTACAAGTAGACACCAACTTGATGAAATTCATAAGTTATTTCCACTCCTAATCAAAAACGCTTCAACTCAGTGAGATAAGCAGTTTTTGTATGAATGGCTATTTTTTTTATATATTGTTGCTGGATTACACTGAATTTGACATTTTTTTTGTGCAGAATCATATCCTAAACAACATATTTCAACAGCAGAAACCAGCTTGATGAAATTCATTAGTTTTTTACACTCCAAATCAAAAACGCTTCAACTCGGTGAGATACGCAGTTTTTGAACGAAAGGCTATATCTTTTCAACTCGTAGCTTTGTTATACTGAATTTGAAATCTTTTGTACTTAATCATGTCCTATACAACATATTTCAACAGCAGATTCCAGCTTGATGAAATTCATTAGTTATTTCCAATCCTAATCAAAAACGCTTCAACTCGGTGAGATGAGTACTTTTTGAACAAATGGCTATATCTTTTGAACTTGTAGCTTGATTACACTGAATTTGACATATATTGTACAGAATCATGTTCTAAATAACATATTTCAAACGGCAAAAACCAGCTTGATGAAATCAATTAGATATTTCTACTCCCAATCAAAAACGCTTCAATTCGGTCTCATAAGCACGTTTTGAACAAATTGCTATATCCTTTGAACCTGTGATGGGCTCACACTGAATTTGACATATATTGTGCAGAATCATGTCCTAAACAATATATTTCAACAGCAGAAACCAGCTTGATGAAATTCTTCAGTTCTTTCCACTCCTAATCAAAAACGTCTCAACTCAGTGAGATAAGCCCTTTTTGAACGAATGGCTATATCTTTTGAAATTTTGATGGGATTGCACTGAATAGGACATATATTGTGCAGAATCATGTCTTAAACAACATATTTCAACAGCAGAAACCAGCTTGATGAAATTCATTAGTTTTTTTTTCCACTCCGAATCAAAAACGCTTCAACTTGGTGTTATAAGCACTTTTTGAACGAATGGCTATATCTTTTGAACCAGTGATTTTATTACACTGAATTTGACATATATTGTGCAGAATCATGTCCTAAAAAACATATCTCAACAACAGAAACCAGCTTGATAAAATTCATGACATATTTCAAACTCAAAATCAAAAACGCTTCAACTCAGTGAGATAAGCACTTTTTGAACGAATGGCTATATCTTTTGAACCTGTAATGTGATTACACTGAATTTGACATATATTGTGCAGAATCATGTCCTAAAAAACATATCTCAACAGCAGAAACCAGCTTGATAAAGGTCATTAGATATTTCCACTCAAAATAAAAAACGCTTGAACTCAGTGAGATAAGCACTTTTTGACCTTGTGGCTATATCTTTTGAACTTATGGCTGGATTACACTGAATTTGACATATATTGTGCAGAATCATGTCCTAAATAACATATATCAACAACAAAAACCAGCATATTGAAATTCATTAGTTATTTCCAATCCAACTCAAAAACGCTTCAACTCGGTGAGATAAGCACTTTTTGCACGAATGGCTATATCTTTTGAAGTTGTAGCTGGATTACACTGAATTTGACATATATTGTGCAGAATCATGTTCTAAACAATAAATTTCAACAGTCGAAACAAACTTGAAGAAATTCATTAGTCATTTCCACTCTTAATCAAATACGCTTCAACTCGGTGAGATAAGCACTTTTTGAACGAAAGGCTCTATTTTTTGATCTTGTCGCTGGATTACACTGAATTTGACATATATTGTACAGAATCATGTCCAATACAACATCTATCAACAGTAGAAACCGGTTTGTTGAAATTAATTAGTTATTTCCTCTCTTCATCAAAAACGCTTCAACTCGGTGAGATAAACACATTTTGAACGAATGGCTATATCTTTTGAGCCTGTGATGGGATTACACTGAATTTGACATATATTGTTCAGAATCATGTCCTAAAGAACATATTTACAAGTAGACACCAACTTGATGATATTCATTAGTTATTTCCACTCCTAATCATAAACACTTCATCTCAGTGAGATAAGCAGTTTTTGCATGAATGGCTATTTTTTTTTATATATTGTCGCTGGATTACACTGAATTTGACATTTTTTTTGTGCAGAATCATGTCCTAAACAACATATTTCAACATCAGAAACCAGCTTGATGAAATTCATTAGTTTTTTCCACTCCGAATCAAAAACGCTTCAACTCGGTGAGATAAGCAGTTTTTGAACGAAAGGCTATATCTTTCCAACTTGTAGCTTTGTTATACTGAATTTGACATCTTTTGTACTGAATCATGTCCTATACAACATATTTCAACGGCAGATTCCAGCTTGATGAAATTCATTAGTTATTTCCAATCCTAATCAAAAACGCTTCAACTCGGTGAGATGAGTACTTTTTGAACAAATGGCTATATCTTTTGAACTTGTAGCTTGATTACACTGAATTTGACATATATTGTACAGAATCATGTTCTAAATAACATATCCAAAGGCAAAAACCAGCTTGATGAAATCCATTAGATATTTCCACTCCCAATCAAAAACGCTTCGTTTCGGTCTCATAAGCACGTTTTGAGCAAATTGCTATATCCTTTGAACCTGTGATGGGCTCACACTGAATTTGACATATATTTTGGAGAATCATGTCCTAAACAATATATTTCAACAGCAGAAACCAGCTTGATGAAATTCTTCAGTTTTTTCCACTCCTAATCAAAAACGTCTCAACTCAGTGAGATAAGCCCTTTTTGAACGAATGGCTATATCTTTTGAACCTGTGAAGGGATTACACTGAAGTTGACATATATTTTGCAAAATCATATCCTTAACAACATATTTCAACAGCAGAAACAAGCTTGATGAAATTCATTAATTATTTCCGCTCCTAATCAAAAACGCTTCAACTCGGTGAGATAAGCACTTTTTGAACGAATGGCTATATCTTTTGAAATTTTGATGGGATTGCACTGAATAGGACATATATTGTGCAGAATCATGTCCTAAACAACATATTTCAACAGCAGAAACCAGCTTGATGAAATTCATTAGTTTTTTTTTTCCACTCCGAATCAAAAACGCTTCAACTTGGTGTTATAGGTCCAATGTCTTCAACATGTCTTCAACTCAGTGAGATAAACACTTTTTGACCGTATGGCTATATCTTTTCAAAATTTTGCAGGATCACAATGATTTTGACTTATATTATGCAGAATCAAGCCCTTTTCAACATATTTCAGCACCAGCAAGCTGCTAGAAAAGAATCTTTAGTTATTGACACTCTTTATCAAAAACGCTTCAACTCAATGAGATAAACACTTTTTGACCGTATGGCTATATCTTTTCAAAATGTTGCAGGATCACAATGATTTTGACTTATATTATGCAGAATCAAGCCCTTTTCAACATATTTCAGCACCAGCAAGCTGCTAGAAAGGAATCTTTAGTTATTGACACTCTGTTGCAAAAAAGCCTCAACTCAGTGAGATAAACACTTTTTGACCATATGGCTATATCTTTTTAAAATGTTGTAGGATCACAATGATTTTGACTTATATTATGCAGAATCAAGCCCTTTTCAACATATTTCAGCACCAGCAAGCTGCTAGAAAATAATCTTTGGTTATTGACACTCTTTATCAAAAACGCTTCAACTCAGTGAGATAAACACTTTTTGACCGTATGGCTATATCTTTTCAAAATGTTGCAGGATCAAAATAGATTTTGACTTATATTATGCAGAATCAAGCCCTTTTCAACATATTTCAGCACCAGCAAGCTGCTAGAAAGGAATCTTTAGTTATTGACACTCTGTTGCAAAAAAGTTTCAACTCAGTGAGATAAACACTTTTTGACCGTATGGCTATATCTTTTCAAAATGTTGCAGGATCACAATGAATTTGACTTATATTATGCAGAATTAAGCCCTTTTCAACATATTTCAGCACCAGAAAGCTGCTAGAAAAGAATCTTTAGTTATTGACACTCTTTATCAAAAACGCTTCAACTCAGTGAGATAAGCCCTTTTTGAACGAATGGCTATATCTTTTGAACGTGTGAAGGGATTACACTGAAGTTGACATATATTTTGCAAAATCATATCCTTAACAACATATTTCAACAGCAGAAACCAGCTTGATGAAATTCATTAATTATTTCCACTCCTAATCAAAAACGCTTCAACTCGGTGAGATAAGCACTTTTTGAACGAATGGCTATATTTTTTGAAATTTTGATGGGATTGCACTGAATAGGACATATATTGTGCAGAATCATGTCCTAAACAACATATTTCAACAGCAGAAACCAGCTTGATGAAATTCATTAGTTTTTTTTTCCACTCCGAATCAAAAACGCTTCAACTTGGTGTTATAGGTCCAATGTCTTCAACATGTCTTCAACTCAGTGAGATAAACACTTTTTGACCGTATGGCTATATATTTTCAAAATTTTGCAGGATCACAATGATTTTGACTTATATTATGCTGAATCAAGCCCTTTTCAACATATTTCAGCACCAGCAAGCTGCTAGAAAAGAATCTTTAGTTATTGACACTCTTTATTAAAAACGCTTCAACTCAATGAGATAAACACTTTTTGACCGTATGGCTATATCTTTTCAAAATGTTGCAGGATCACAACGATTTTGACTTATATTATACAGAATCAAGCCCTTTTCAACATATTTCAGCACCAGCAAGCTGCTAGAAAAGAATCTTTAGTTATTGACACTCTTTATCAAAAACGCTTCAACTCAGTGAGATAAACACTTTTTGACCGTATGGCTATATCTTTTTAAAATGTTGTAGGATCACAAAGATTTTGACTTATATTATGCAGAATCAAGCCCTTTTAAACATATTTCAGCAACTGCAAGCTGCTAGAAAATAATCTTTAGTAATTGACACTCTTTATCAAAAACGCTTCAACTCAGTGAGATAAACACTTTTTCACCATATGGCTATATCTTTTCAAAATGTTGCAGGATCATAATGAATTTGAATTATATTATGCAGAATCAAGCCCTTTTCAACATATTTCAGCACCAGCAATCTGCTAGAAAGGAATATTTAGTTATTGACACTCTTTTGCAAAAAAGCTTCAACTCAGTGAGATAAACACTTTTTGACCGTATGGCTATATCTTTTAAAAAAGGTTGCAGGATCACAATGAATTTGTCTTATATTATGCAGAATCAAGCCCTTTTCAACATATTTCAGCACCAGCAAGCTGCTAGAAAGGAATCTTTAGTTATTGACACTCTGTTGCTAAAAAGCTTCAACTCAGTGAGACAAACACTTTTTGACCATATGGCTATATCTTTTTAAAATGTTGCAGGATCACAATGATTTTGACTTATATTATGCAGAATCAAGCCCTTTTCAACATATTTCAGCACCAGCAAGCTGCTAGAAAGGAATCTTTAGTTATTGACACTCTTTATCAAAAACGCTTCAACTCTGTGTGATAAAAACTTTTGACCGTGTGGCTATATCTTTTCAAAATGTTGCAGGATCACAATGATTTCGACTTATATTATGCAGAATCAAGCCCTTTTCAACATATTTCAGCACCAGCAAGCTGCTAGAAAGGAATATTTAGTTATTGACACTCTTTTGCAAAAAAGCTTCAACTCAGTGAGATAAACACTTTTTGACCGTATGGCTATATCTTTTCAAAATGTTGCAGGATCACAATGAATTTGACTTATATTATGCAGAATCAAGCCCTTTTCAACATATTTCAGCACCAGCAAGCTGCTAGAAAGGAATCTTTAGTTATGTACACTCTGTTGCAAAAAAGCTTCAACTCAGTGAGATAAACACTTTTTGACCGTATGGCTATATCTTTTCAAAATGTTGCAGGATCACAATGAATTTGACTTATATTATGCAGAATCAAGCCCTTTTCAACATATTTCAGCACCAGCAAGCTGCTAGAAAGGAATCTTTAGTTATTGACACTCTTTATCAAAAACGCTTCAACTCTGTGAGATAAACACTTTTTGACCGTATGGCTATATCTTTTCAAAATGTTGCAGGATCACAATGAATTTTGACTTATATTATGCAGAATCAAGCCCTTTTCAACATATTTCAGCACCAGCAAGCTGCTAGAAAGGTATCTTTAGTTATTGACACTCTGTTGCAAAAAAGCTTCAACTCAGTGACAAAAACAGTTTTTGACCATATTGCTATATCTTTTCAAAATGTTGCAGGATCACAATGATTTTGACTTATATTATGCAGAATCAAGCCCTTTTCAACATATTTCAGCACCAGCAAGCTGCTAGAAAGGAATCTTTAGTTATTGACACTCTGTTGCTAAAAAGCTTCAACTCAGTGAGATAAACACTTTTTGACCAAATGGCTTTATCTTTTTAAAATGTTGCAGGATCACAATGATTTTGACTTATATTATGCAGAATCAAGCCCTTTTCAACATATTTCAGCACCAGCAAGCTGCTAGAAAGGAATCTTTAGTTATTGACACTCTTTATCAAAAACGCTTCAACTCTGTGAGATAAACACTTTTTGACCGTATGGCTATATCTTTTCAAAATGTTGCAGGATCACAATGAATTTTGACTTATATTATGCAGAATCAAGCCCTTTTCAACATATTTCAGCACCAGCAAGCTGCTAGAAAGGAATCTTTAGTTATTGACACTCTGTTGCAAAAAAGTTTCAACTCAGTGAGATAAACACTTTTTGACCGTATGGCTATATCTTTTCAAAATGTTGCAGGATCACAATGATTTTGACTTATATTATGCAGAGTCAAGCCCTTTTCAACATATGTCAGCACCAGCAAGCTGCTAGAAAGGAATCTTTAGTTATTGACACTCTTTATCAAAAAAGCTTCAACTCAGTGAGATAAACACTTTTTGACCGTATGGCTATATCTTTTCAAAATGTTGCAGGATCACAATGATTTTGACTTATATTATGCAGAATCAAGCACTTTTCAACATATTTCAGCACCAGCAAGCTGCTAGAAAGGAATCTATAGTTATTGACACTCTTTTCCAAAGACGCTTCAACTCAGAGAGACAAACACTTTTTGACCATATGGCTATATCTTTTTAAAATTTTGCAGGATCACAATGATTTTGACTTATATTATGCAGAATCAAGCCCTTTTCAACATATTTCAGCACCAGCAAGCTGCTAGAAAGGAATCTTTAGTCATTGACACTCTGTTGCAAAAAAGCTTCAACTCAGTGAGATAAACACTTTTTGACCATATGGCTATATATTTTCAAATTGTTGCAGGATCACAATGATTTTGACTTATATTATGCAGAATCAAGCCCTTTTCAACATATTTCAGCACCAGCAAGCTGCTAGAAAGGAATCTTTAGTTATTGACACTCTTTATCAAAAAAGCTTCAACTCAGTGAGATAAACACTTTTTGACCGTATGGCTATATCTTTTCAAAATGTTGCATGATCACAATGATTTTGATTTATATTATGCAGAATCAAGCCCTTTTCAACATATTTCAGCACTAGCAAGCTGCAAGAATGGAATCTTTAGTTATTGACACTCGTTATCAAAAACGCTTCAACTCAGTGACATAAACACTTTTTGACCGTATGGCTATATCTTTTCAAAATGTTGCAGGATCACAATGATTTTGACTTATATTATGCAGAATCAAGCCCTTTTCAACATATTTCAGCACCAGCAAGCTGCTAGAAAGGAATCTTTAGTTATTCACACTCTGTTGCAAAAAAGCTTCAACTCAGTGAGATAAACACTTTTTGACCGTATGGCTATATCTTTTCAAAATGTTGCAGGATCACAATGATTTTGACTTATATTATGCAGAATCAAACCCTTTTCAACATATTTCAGCACCAGCAAGCTGCTAGAAAGGAATCTTTAGTTATTGACACTCTGTTGCAAAAAAGCTTCAACTCAGTGAGATAAACACTTTTTGACCGTATGGCTATATCTTTTCAAAATGTTGCAGGATCACAATGATTTTGACTTATATTATGCAGAATCAAACCCTTTTCAACATATTTCAGCACCAGCAATCTGCTAGAAAGGAATATTTAGTTATTGACACTCTTTTGCAAAAAAGCTTCAACTCAGTGAGATAAACACTTTTTGACCGTATGGCTATATCTTTTAAAAAAGGTTGCAGGATCACAATGAATTTGTCTTATATTATGCAGAATCAAGCCCTTTTCAACATATTTCAGCACCAGCAAGCTGCTAGAAAGGAATCTTTAGTTATTGACACTCTGTTGCTAAAAAGCTTCAACTCAGTGAGACAAACACTTTTTGACCATATGGCTATATCTTTTTAAAATGTTGCAGGATCACAATGATTTTGACTTATATTATGCAGAATCAAGCCCTTTTCAACATATTTCAGCACCAGCAAGCTGCTAGAAAGGAATCTTTAGTTATTGACACTCTTTATCAAAAACGCTTCAACTCTGTGTGATAAACACTTTTGACCGTGTGGCTATATCTTTTCAAAATGTTGCAGGATCACAATGATTTCGACTTATATTATGCAGAATCAAGCCCTTTTCAACATATTTCAGCACCAGCAAGCTGCTAGAAAGGAATCTTTAGTTATTGACACTCTGTTGCAAAAAAGCTTCAACTCAGTGAGAAAAACAGTTTTTGACCATATTGCTATATCTTTTCAAAATGTTGCAGGAACACAATGATTTTGACTTATATTATGCAGAATCAAGCCCTTTTCAACATATTTCAGCACCAGCAAGCTGCTAGAAAGGAATCTTTAGTTATTGACACTCTGTTGCTAAAAAGCTTCAACTCAGTGAGATAAACACTTTTTGACCAAATGGCTTTATCTTTTTAAAATGTTGCAGGATCACAATGATTTTGACTTATATTATGCAGAATCAAGCCCTTTTCAACATATTTCAGCACCAGCAAGCTGCTAGAAAGGAATATTTAGTTATTGACACTCTTTTGCAAAAAAGCTTCAACTCAGTGAGATAAACACTTTTTGACCGTATGGCTATATCTTTTCAAAATGTTGCAGGATCACAATGAATTTGACTTATATTATGCAGAATCAAGCCCTTTTCAACATATTTCAGCACCAGCAAGCTGCTAGAAAGGAATCTTTAGTTATGTACACTCTGTTGCAAAAAAGCTTCAACTCAGTGAGATAAACACTTTTTGACCGTATGGCTATATCTTTTCAAAATGTTGCAGGATCACAATGAATTTGACTTATATTATGCAGAATCAAGCCCTTTTCAACATATTTCAGCACCAGCAAGCTGCTAGAAAGGAATCTTTAGTTATTGACACTCTTTATCAAAAACGCTTCAACTCTGTGAGATAAACACTTTTTGACCGTATGGCTATATCTTTTCAAAATGTTGCAGGATCACAATGAATTTTGACTTATATTATGCAGAATCAAGCCCTTTTCAACATATTTCAACACCAGCAAGCTGCTAGAAAGGTATCTTTAGTTATTGACACTCTGTTGCAAAAAAGCTTCAACTCAGTGACAAAAACAGTTTTTGACCATATTGCTATATCTTTTCAAAATGTTGCAGGATCACAATGATTTTGACTTATATTATGCAGAATCAAGCCCTTTTCAACATATTTCAGCACCAGCAAGCTGCTAGAATGGAATCTTTAGTTATTGACACTCTTTATCAAAAACGCTTCAACTCAATGAGATAAACACTTTTTGACCGTATGGCTATATCTTTTCAAAATGTTGCAGGATCACATAGGTTTTGACTTATATTATGCAGAATCAAGCCCTTTTCAACATATTTCAGCACCAGCAAGCTGCTAGAAAGGAATCTTTAGTTATTGACACTCTGTTGCAAAAAAGTTTCAACTCAGTGAGATAAACACTTTTTGACCGTATGGCTATATCTTTTCAAAATGTTGCAGGATCACAATGATTTTGACTTATATTATGCAGAGTCAAGCCCTTTTCAACATATGTCAGCACCAGCAAGCTGCTAGAAAGGAATCTTTAGTTATTGACACTCTTTATCAAAAAAGCTTCAACTCAGTGAGATAAACACTTTTTGACCGTATGGCTATATCTTTTCAAAATGTTGCAGGATCACAATGATTTTGACTTATATTATGCAGAATCAAGCACTTTTCAACATATTTCAGCACCAGCAAGCTGCTAGAAAGGAATCTATAGTTATTGACACTCTTTTCCAAAGACGCTTCAACTCAGAGAGACAAACACTTTTTGACCATATGGCTATATCTTTTTAAAATTTTGCAGGATCACAATGATTTTGACTTATATTATGCAGAATCAAGCCCTTTTCAACATATTTCAGCACCAGCAAGCTGCTAGAAAGGAATCTTTAGTCATTGACACTCTGTTGCAAAAAAGCTTCAACTCAGTGAGATAAACACTTTTTGACCATATGGCTATATATTTTCAAATTGTTGCAGGATCACAATGATTTTGACTTATATTATGCAGAATCAAGCCCTTTTCAACATATTTCAGCACCAGCAAGCTGCTAGAAAGGAATCTTTAGTTATTGACACTCTTTATCAAAAAAGCTTCAACTCAGTGAGATAAACACTTTTTGACCGTATGGCTATATCTTTTCAAAATGTTGCATGATCACAATGATTTTGATTTATATTATGCAGAATCAAGCCCTTTTCAACATATTTCAGCACTAGCAAGCTGCAAGAATGGAATCTTTAGTTATTGACACTCGTTATCAAAAACGCTTCAACTCAGTGACATAAACACTTTTTGACCGTATGGCTATATCTTTTCAAAATGTTGCAGGATCACAATGATTTTGACTTATATTATGCAGAATCAAGCCCTTTTCAACATATTTCAGCACCAGCAAGCTGCTAGAAAGGAATCTTTAGTTATTCACACTCTGTTGCAAAAAAGCTTCAACTCAGTGAGATAAACACTTTTTGACCGTATGGCTATATCTTTTCAAAATGTTGCAGGATCACAATGATTTTGACTTATATTATGCAGAATCAAACCCTTTTCAACATATTTCAGCACCAGCAAGCTGCTAGAAAGGAATCTTTAGTTATTGACACTCTGTTGCAAAAAAGCTTCAACTCAGTGAGATAAACACTTTTTGACCGTATGGCTATATCTTTTCAAAATGTTGCATGATCACAATGATTTTGACTTATATTATGCAGAATCAAGCCCTTTTCAACATATTTCAGCACCAGCAAGCTGCTAGAAAGGAATCTTTAGTCATTGACACTCTATCTCACTGAGTTGAAGCTTTTTTGCAACAAACACTTTTTGACCATATGGCTATATCTTTTCAAAATGTTGCAGGATCACAATGATTTTGACTTATATTATGCAGAATCAAGCCCTTTTCAACATATTTCAGCACCAGCAAGCTGCTAGAAAAGAATCTTTAGTTATTGACACTCTTTATCAAAAACGCTTCAACTCAGTGAGATAAACACTTTTTGACCGTATGGCTATATCTTTTCAAAATGTTGCAGGATCACAATGAATTTTGACTTATATTATGCAGAATCAAGCCCTTTTCAACATATTTCAGCACCAGCAAGCTGCTAGAAAGGTATCTTTAGTTATTGACACTCTGTTGCAAAAAAGCTTCAACTCAGTGACAAAAACAGTTTTTGACCATATGGCTATATCTTTTCAAAATGTTGCAGGATCACAATGATTTTGACTTATATTATGCAGAATCAAGCCCTTTTCAACATATTTCAGCACCAGCAAGCTGCTAGAAAGGAATCTTTAGTTATTGACACTCTGTTGCTAAAAAGCTTCAACTCAGTGAGATAAACACTTTTTGACCAAATGGCTTTATCTTTTTAAAATGTTGCAGGATCACAATGATTTTGACTTATATTATGCAGAATCAAGCCCTTTTCAACATATTTCAGCACCAGCAAGCTGCTAGAAAGGAATCTTTAGTTATTCACACTCTATTGCAAAAAAGCTTCAACTCAGTGAGATAAACACTTTTTGACCGTATGGCTATATCTTTTCAAAATGTTGCAGGATCACAATGATTTTGACTTATATTATGCAGAATCAAGCCCTTTTCAACATATTTCAGCACCAGCAAGCTGCTAGAAAGGTATCTTTAGTTATTGACACTCTGTTGCAAAAAAGCTTCAACTCAGTGACAAAAACAGTTTTTGACCATATTGCTATATCTTTTCAAAATGTTGCAGGATCACAATGATTTTGACTTATATTATGCAGAATCAAGCCCTTTTCAACATATTTCAGCACCAGCAAGCTGCTAGAAAGGAATCTTTAGTTATTTACACTCTGTTGCTAAAAAGCTTCAACTCAGTGAGATAAACACTTTTTGACCAAATGGCTTTATCTTTTTAAAATGTTGCAGGATCACAATGATTTTGACTTATATTATGCAGAATCAAGCCCTTTTCAACATATTTCAGCACCAGCAAGCTGCTAGAAAGGAATCTTTAGTTATTGACACTCTTTATCAAAAACGCTTCAACTCTGTGAGATAAACACTTTTTGACCGTATGGCTATATCTTTTCAAAATGTTGCAGGATCACAATGAATTTTGACTTATATTATGCAGAATCAAGCCCTTTTCAACATATTTCAGCACCAGCAAGCTGCTAGAAAGGAATCTTTAGTTATTGACACTCTGTTGCAAAAAAGTTTCAACTCAGTGAGATAAACACTTTTTGACCGTATGGCTATATCTTTTCAAAATGTTGCAGGATCACAATGATTTTGACTTATATTATGCAGAGTCAAGCCCTTTTCAACATATGTCAGCACCAGCAAGCTGCTAGAAAGGAATCTTTAGTTATTGACACTCTTTATCAAAAAAGCTTCAACTCAGTGAGATAAACACTTTTTGACCGTATGGCTATATCTTTTCAAAATGTTGCAGGATCACAATGATTTTGACTTATATTATGCAGAATCAAGCACTTTTCAACATATTTCAGCACCAGCAAGCTGCTAGAAAGGAATCTATAGTTATTGACACTCTTTTCCAAAGACGCTTCAACTCAGAGAGACAAACACTTTTTGACCATATGGCTATATCTTTTTAAAATTTTGCAGGATCACAATGATTTTGACTTATATTATGCAGAATCAAGCCCTTTTCAACATATTTCAGCACCAGCAAGCTGCTAGAAAGGAATCTTTAGTCATTGACACTCTGTTGCAAAAAAGCTTCAACTCAGTGAGATAAACACTTTTTGACCATATGGCTATATATTTTCAAATTGTTGCAGGATCACAATGATTTTGACTTATATTATGCAGAATCAAGCCCTTTTCAACATATTTCAGCACCAGCAAGCTGCTAGAAAGGAATCTTTAGTTATTGACACTCTTTATCAAAAAAGCTTCAACTCAGTGAGATAAACACTTTTTGACCGTATGGCTATATCTTTTCAAAATGTTGCATGATCACAATGATTTTGATTTATATTATGCAGAATCAAGCCCTTTTCAACATATTTCAGCACTAGCAAGCTGCAAGAATGGAATCTTTAGTTATTGACACTCGTTATCAAAAACGCTTCAACTCAGTGACATAAACACTTTTTGACCGTATGGCTATATCTTTTCAAAATGTTGCAGGATCACAATGATTTTGACTTATATTATGCAGAATCAAGCCCTTTTCAACATATTTCAGCACCAGCAAGCTGCTAGAAAGGAATCTTTAGTTATTCACACTCTGTTGCAAAAAAGCTTCAACTCAGTGAGATAAACACTTTTTGACCGTATGGCTATATCTTTTCAAAATGTTGCAGGATCACAATGATTTTGACTTATATTATGCAGAATCAAACCCTTTTCAACATATTTCAGCACCAGCAAGCTGCTAGAAAGGAATCTTTAGTTATTGACACTCTGTTGCAAAAAAGCTTCAACTCAGTGAGATAAACACTTTTTGACCGTATGGCTATATCTTTTCAAAATGTTGCAGGATCACAATGATTTTGACTTATATTATGCAGAATCAAACCCTTTTCAACATATTTCAGCACCAGCAATCTGCTAGAAAGGAATATTTAGTTATTGACACTCTTTTGCAAAAAAGCTTCAACTCAGTGAGATAAACACTTTTTGACCGTATGGCTATATCTTTTAAAAAAGGTTGCAGGATCACAATGAATTTGTCTTATATTATGCAGAATCAAGCCCTTTTCAACATATTTCAGCACCAGCAAGCTGCTAGAAAGGAATCTTTAGTTATTGACACTCTGTTGCTAAAAAGCTTCAACTCAGTGAGACAAACACTTTTTGACCATATGGCTATATCTTTTTAAAATGTTGCAGGATCACAATGATTTTGACTTATATTATGCAGAATCAAGCCCTTTTCAACATATTTCAGCACCAGCAAGCTGCTAGAAAGGAATCTTTAGTTATTGACACTCTTTATCAAAAACGCTTCAACTCTGTGTGATAAACACTTTTGACCGTGTGGCTATATCTTTTCAAAATGTTGCAGGATCACAATGATTTCGACTTATATTATGCAGAATCAAGCCCTTTTCAACATATTTCAGCACCAGCAAGCTGCTAGAAAGGAATCTTTAGTTATTGACACTCTGTTGCAAAAAAGCTTCAACTCAGTGAGAAAAACAGTTTTTGACCATATTGCTATATCTTTTCAAAATGTTGCAGGAACACAATGATTTTGACTTATATTATGCAGAATCAAGCCCTTTTCAACATATTTCAGCACCAGCAAGCTGCTAGAAAGGAATCTTTAGTTATGTACACTCTGTTGCAAAAAAGCTTCAACTCAGTGAGATAAACACTTTTTGACCGTATGGCTATATCTTTTCAAAATGTTGCAGGATCACAATGAATTTGACTTATATTATGCAGAATCAAGCCCTTTTCAACATATTTCAGCACCAGCAAGCTGCTAGAAAGGAATCTTTAGTTATTGACACTCTTTATCAAAAAAGCTTCAACTCAGTGAGATAAACACTTTTTGACCGTATGGCTATATCTTTTCAAAATGTTGCATGATCACAATGATTTTGATTTATATTATGCAGAATCAAGCCCTTTTCAACATATTTCAGCACTAGCAAGCTGCAAGAATGGAATCTTTAGTTATTGGCACTCGTTATCAAAAACGCTTCAACTCAGTGACATAAACACTTTTTGACCGTATGGCTATATCTTTTCAAAATGTTGCAGGATCACAATGATTTTGACTTATATTATGCAGAATCAAGCCCTTTTCAACATATTTCAGCACCAGCAAGCTGCTAGAAAGGAATCTTTAGTTATTCACACTCTGTTGCAAAAAAGCTTCAACTCAGTGAGATAAACACTTTTTGACCGTATGGCTATATCTTTTCAAAATGTTGCAGGATCACAATGATTTTGACTTATATTATGCAGAATCAAACCCTTTTCAACATATTTCAGCACCAGCAAGCTGCTAGAAAGGTATCTTTAGTTATTGACACTCTGTTGCAAAAAAGCTTCAACTCAGTGAGATAAACACTTTTTGACCGTATGGCTATATCTTTTCAAAATGTTGCAGGATCACAATGATTTTGACTTATATTATGCAGAATCAAGCCCTTTTCAACATATTTCAGCACCAGCAAGCTGCTAGAAAGGAATCTTTAGTCATTGACACTCTATCTCACTGAGTTGAAGCTTTTTTGCAACAAACACTTTTTGACCATATGGCTATATCTTTTCAAAATGTTGCAGGATCACAATGATTTTGACTTATATTATGCAGAATCAAGCCCTTTTCAACATATTTCAGCACCAGCAAGCTGCTAGAAAAGAATCTTTAGTTATTGACACTCTTTATCAAAAACGCTTCAACTCAGTGAGATAAACACTTTTTGACCGTATGGCTATATCTTTTCAAAATGTTGCAGGATCACAATTAATTTGACTTATATTATGCAGAATCAAGCCCTTTTCAACATATTTCAGCACCAGCAAGCTGCTAGAAAGGGATCTAAAGTTATTGACACTCTTTTCCAAAGACGCTTCAACTCAGTGAGATAAACACTTTTTGACCATATGGTTGTATCTTTTTAAAATGTTGCAGGATCACAATGATTTTGACTTATATTATGCAGAATCAAGCCCTTTTCAACATATTTCAGCACCAGCAAGCTGCTAGAAAGGAATCTTTAGTTATTGACACTCTGTTGCTAAAAAGCTTCAACTCAGTGAGATAAACACTTTTTGACCATATGGCTTTATCTTTTCAAATTGTTGCAGGATCACATAGATTTTGACTTATATTATGCAGAATCAAGCCCTTTTCAACATATTTCAGCACCAGCAAGCTGCTAGAAAGGGATCTATAGTTATTGACACTCTTTTCCAAAGACGCTTCAACTCAGTGAGATAAACACTTTTTGACCATATGGTTATATCTTTTTAAAATGTTGCAGGATCACAATGATTTTGACTTATATTATGCAGAATCAAGCCCTTTTCAACATATTTCAGCACCAGCAAGCTGCTAGAAAGGAATCTTTAGTTATTGACACTCTGTTGCTAAAAAGCTTCAACTCAGTGACATAAACACTTTTTGACCATATGGCTTTATCTTTTTAAAATGTTGCAGGATCACAATGATTTTGACTTATATTATGCAGAATCAAGCCCTTTTCAACATATTTCAGCACCAGCAAGCTGCTAGAAAGGAATCTTTAGTTATTGACACTCTTTTGCAAAAAAGCTTCAACTCAGTGAGATAAACACTTTTTGACCGTATGGCTATATCTTTTCAAAATGTTGCAGGATCACAATGATTTTGACTTATATTATGCAGAATCAAGCCCTTTTCAACATATTTCAGCACCAGCAAGCTGCTAGAAAGGAATCTTTAGTTATTGACATTCTGTTGCAAAAAAGCTTCAACTCAGTGAAAAAAACACATTTTGACCATATGGCTATATCTTTTCAAAATGTTGCAGGATCACAATGATTTTGATTTATATTATGCAGAATCAAGCCCTTTTCAACATATTTCAGCACCATTAAGCTGCTAGAAAGGAATCTTTAGTTATTGACACTCTTTATCAAAAACGCTTCAACTCAGTGATATAAACACTTTTTGACCGTATGGCTATATCTTTTCAAAATGTTGCAGGATCACAATGAATTTGACTTATATTATGCAGAATCAAGCCCATTTCAACATATTTCAGCACCAGCAAGCTGCTAAAAAGGAATCTTTAGTTATTGACACTCTGTTGCAAAAAAGCTTCAACTCAGTGAGAAAAACAGTTTTTGACCATATTGCTATATCTTTTCAAAATGTTGCAGGAACAAAATGATTTTGACTTATATTATGCAGTATAAAGCCCTTTTCAACATATTTCAGCACCAGCAAGCTGCTAGAATGGAATCTTTAGTTATTGACACTCTTTATCAAAAACGCTTCAACTCAGTGACATAAACACTTTTTGACCGTATGGCTATATCTTTTCAAAATGTTGCAGGATCACATAGATTTTGACTTATATTATGCAGAATCAAGCCCTTTTCAACATATTTCAGCACCAGCAAGCTGCTAGAAAGGAATCTTTAGTTATTGACACTCTGTTGCAAAAAAGTTTCAACTCAGTGAGATAAACACTTTTTGACCGTATGGCTATATCTTTTCAAAATGTTGCAGGATCACAATGAATTTGACTTATATTATGCAGAATTAAGCCCTTTTCAACATATTTCAGCACCAGCAAGCTGCTAGAAAAGAATCTTTAGTTATTGACACTCTTTATCAAAAACGCTTCAACTCAGTGAGATAAACACTTTTTGACCGTATGGCTATATCTTTTCAAAATGTTGCAGGATCACAATGATTTTGACTTATATTATGCAGAATCAAGCCCTTTTCAACATATTTCAGCACCAGCAAGCTGCTAGAAAGGAATCTTTAGTCATTGACACTCTTTATCAAAAACGCTTCAACTCAGTGAGATAAACACTTTTTGACCGTATGGCTATATCTTTTCAAAATGTTGCAGGATCACAATTAATTTGACTAATATTATGCAGAATCAAGCCCTTTTCAACATATTTCAGCACCAGCAAGCTGCTAGAAAGGAATCTTTAGTTGTTGACATTCTATTGCTAAAAAGCTTCAACTCAGTGAGATAAACAGTTTTTGACCATATGGCTATATCTTTTTAAAATGTTGCAGGATCACAATGATTTTGACTAATATAATGCAGAATCAAGCCCTTTTCAACATATTTCAGCACCAGCAAGCTGCTAGAAAGGAATCTTTCGTTATTGACACTCTTTATCAAAAAAGCTTCAACTCAGTGAGATAAACACTTTTTGACCGTATGGCTATATCTTTTCAAAATGTTGCATGATCACAATGATTTTGATTTATATTATGCAGAATCAAGCCCTTTTCAACATATTTCAGCACCAGCAAGGTGCTAGAAAGGGATCTATAGTTATTGACACTCTTTTCAAAAGACGCTTCAACTCAGTGAGAAAAACACTTTTTGACCATATGGTTATATCTTTTTAAAATGTTGCAGGATCACAATGATTTTGACTTATATTATGCAGAATCAAGCCCTTTTCAACATATGTCAGCACCAGCAAGCTGCTAGAAAGGAATCTTTAGTTATTGACACTCTGTTGCTAAAAAGCTTCAACTCAGTGAGATAAACACTTTTTGACCATATGGCTTTATCTTTTTAAAATGTTGCAGGATCACAATGATTTTGACTTATATTATGCAGAATCAAGCCCTTTTCAACATATTTCAGCACCAGCAAGCTGCTAGAAAGGAATATTTAGTTATTGACACTCTTTTGCAAAAAAGCTTCAACTCAGTGAGATAAACACTTTTTGACCGTATGGCTATATCTTTTCAAAATGTTGCAGGATCACAATGAATTTGACTTATATTATGCAGAATCAAGCCCTTTTCAACATATTTCAGCACCAGCAAGCTGCTAGAAAGGAATCTTTAGTCATTGACACTCTGTTGCAAAAAAGCTTCAACTCAGTGAGATAAACACTTTTTGACCATATGGTTATATCTTTTTAAAATGTTGCAGGATCACAATGATTTTGACTTATATTATGCAGAATCAAGCCCTTTTCAACATATTTCAGCACCAGCAAGCTGCTAGAAAGGAATCTTTAGTTATTGACACTCTGTTGCTAAAAAGCTTCAACTCAGTGAGATAAACACTTTTTGACCATATGGCTTTATCTTTTTAAAATGTTGCAGGATCACAATGATTTTGACTTATATTATGCAGAATCAAGCCCTTTTCAACATATTTCAGCACCAGCAAGCTGCTAGAAAGGAATATTTAGTTATTGACACTCTTTTGCAAAAAAGCTTCAACTCAGTGAGATAAACACTTTTTGACCGTATGGCTATATCTTTTCAAAATGTTGCATGATCACAATGATTTTGATTTATATTATGCAGAATCAAGCCCTTTTCAACATATTTCAGCACTAGCAAGCTGCAAGAATGGAATCTTTAGTTATTGACACTCGTTATCAAAAACGCTTCAACTCAGTGACATAAACACTTTTTGACCGTATGGCTATATCTTTTCAAAATGTTGCAGGATCACAATGATTTTGACTTATATTATGCAGAATCAAGCCCTTTTCAACATATTTCAGCACCAGCAAGCTGCTAGAAAGGAATCTTTAGTTATTCACACTCTTTTGCAAAAAAGCTTCAACTCAGTGAGATAAACACTTTTTGACCGTATGGCTATATCTTTTCAAAATGTTGCAGGATCACAATGATTTTGACTTATATTATGCAGAATCAAACCCTTTTCAACATATTTCAGCACCAGCAAGCTGCTAGAAAGGAATCTTTAGTTATTGACACTCTGTTGCAAAAAAGCTTCAACTCAGTGAGATAAACACTTTTTGACCGTATGGCTATATCTTTTCAAAATGTTGCAGGATCACAATGATTTTGACTTATATTATGCAGAATCAAACCCTTTTCAACATATTTCAGCACCAGCAATCTGCTAGAAAGGAATATTTAGTTATTGACACTCTTTTGCAAAAAAGCTTCAACTCAGTGAGATAAACACTTTTTGACCGTATGGCTATATCTTTTAAAAAAGGTTGCAGGATCACAATGAATTTGTCTTATATTATGCAGAATCAAGCCCTTTTCAACATATTTCAGCACCAGCAAGCTGCTAGAAAGGAATCTTTAGTTATTGACACTCTGTTGCTAAAAAGCTTCAACTCAGTGAGACAAACACTTTTTGACCATATGGCTATATCTTTTTAAAATGTTGCAGGATCACAATGATTTTGACTTATATTATGCAGAATCAAGCCCTTTTCAACATATTTCAGCACCAGCAAGCTGCTAGAAAGGAATCTTTAGTTATTGACACTCTTTATCAAAAACGCTTCAACTCTGTGTGATAAACACTTTTGACCGTGTGGCTATATCTTTTCAAAATGTTGCAGGATCACAATGATTTCGACTTATATTATGCAGAATCAAGCCCTTTTCAACATATTTCAGCACCAGCAAGCTGCTAGAAAGGAATCTTTAGTTATTGACACTCTGTTGCAAAAAAGCTTCAACTCAGTGAGAAAAACAGTTTTTGACCATATTGCTATATCTTTTCAAAATGTTGCAGGAACACAATGATTTTGACTTATATTATGCAGAATCAAGCCCTTTTCAACATATTTCAGCACCAGCAAGCTGCTAGAAAGGAATCTTTAGTTATTGACACTCTGTTGCTAAAAAGCTTCAACTCAGTGAGATAAACACTTTTTGACCAAATGGCTTTATCTTTTTAAAATGTTGCAGGATCACAATGATTTTGACTTATATTATGCAGAATCAAGCCCTTTTCAACATATTTCAGCACCAGCAAGCTGCTAGAAAGGAATATTTAGTTATTGACACTCTTTTGCAAAAAAGCTTCAACTCAGTGAGATAAACACTTTTTGACCGTATGGCTATATCTTTTCAAAATGTTGCAGGATCACAATGAATTTGACTTATATTATGCAGAATCAAGCCCTTTTCAACATATTTCAGCACCAGCAAGCTGCTAGAAAGGAATCTTTAGTTATGTACACTCTGTTGCAAAAAAGCTTCAACTCAGTGAGATAAACACTTTTTGACCGTATGGCTATATCTTTTCAAAATGTTGCAGGATCACAATGAATTTGACTTATATTATGCAGAATCAAGCCCTTTTCAACATATTTCAGCACCAGCAAGCTGCTAGAAAGGAATCTTTAGTTATTGACACTCTTTATCAAAAACGCTTCAACTCTGTGAGATAAACACTTTTTGACCGTATGGCTATATCTTTTCAAAATGTTGCAGGATCACAATGAATTTTGACTTATATTATGCAGAATCAAGCCCTTTTCAACATATTTCAACACCAGCAAGCTGCTAGAAAGGTATCTTTAGTTATTGACACTCTGTTGCAAAAAAGCTTCAACTCAGTGACAAAAACAGTTTTTGACCATATTGCTATATCTTTTCAAAATGTTGCAGGATCACAATGATTTTGACTTATATTATGCAGAATCAAGCCCTTTTCAACATATTTCAGCACCAGCAAGCTGCTAGAATGGAATCTTTAGTTATTGACACTCTTTATCAAAAACGCTTCAACTCAATGAGATAAACACTTTTTGACCGTATGGCTATATCTTTTCAAAATGTTGCAGGATCACATAGGTTTTGACTTATATTATGCAGAATCAAGCCCTTTTCAACATATTTCAGCACCAGCAAGCTGCTAGAAAGGAATCTTTAGTTATTGACACTCTGTTGCAAAAAAGTTTCAACTCAGTGAGATAAACACTTTTTGACCGTATGGCTATATCTTTTCAAAATGTTGCAGGATCACAATGATTTTGACCTTTATTATGCAGAATCAAGCACTTTTCAACATATTTCAGCACCAGCAAGCTGCTAGAAAGGAATCTATAGTTATTGACACTCTTTTCCAAAGACGCTTCAACTCAGAGAGACAAACACTTTTTGACCATATGGCTATATCTTTTTAAAATTTTGCAGGATCACAATGATTTTGACTTATATTATGCAGAATCAAGCCCTTTTCAACATATTTCAGCACCAGCAAGCTGCTAGAAAGGAATCTTTAGTCATTGACACTCTGTTGCAAAAAAGCTTCAACTCAGTGAGATAAACACTTTTTGACCATATGGCTATATATTTTCAAATTGTTGCAGGATCACAATGATTTTGACTTATATTATGCAGAATCAAGCCCTTTTCAACATATTTCAGCACCAGCAAGCTGCTAGAAAGGAATCTTTAGTTATTGACACTCTTTATCAAAAAAGCTTCAACTCAGTGAGATAAACACTTTTTGACCGTATGGCTATATCTTTTCAAAATGTTGCATGATCACAATGATTTTGATTTATATTATGCAGAATCAAGCCCTTTTCAACATATTTCAGCACTAGCAAGCTGCAAGAATGGAATCTTTAGTTATTGACACTCGTTATCAAAAACGCTTCAACTCAGTGACATAAACACTTTTTGACCGTATGGCTATATCTTTTCAAAATGTTGCAGGATCACAATGATTTTGACTTATATTATGCAGAATCAAGCCCTTTTCAACATATTTCAGCACCAGCAAGCTGCTAGAAAAGAATCTTTAGTTATTGACACTCTTTATCAAAAACGCTTCAACTCAGTGAGATAAACACTTTTTGACCGTATGGCTATATCTTTTCAAAATGTTGCAGGATCACAATGAATTTTGACTTATATTATGCAGAATCAAGCCCTTTTCAACATATTTCAGCACCAGCAAGCTGCTAGAAAGGTATCTTTAGTTATTGACACTCTGTTGCAAAAAAGCTTCAACTCAGTGACAAAAACAGTTTTTGACCATATTGCTATATCTTTTCAAAATGTTGCAGGATCACAATGATTTTGACTTATATTATGCAGAATCAAGCCCTTTTCAACATATTTCAGCACCAGCAAGCTGCTAGAAAGGAATCTTTAGTTATTGACACTCTGTTGCTAAAAAGCTTCAACTCAGTGAGATAAACACTTTTTGACCAAATGGCTTTATCTTTTTAAAATGTTGCAGGATCACAATGATTTTGACTTATATTATGCAGAATCAAGCCCTTTTCAACATATTTCAGCACCAGCAAGCTGCTAGAAAGGAATCTTTAGTTATTCACACTCTGTTGCAAAAAAGCTTCAACTCAGTGAGATAAACACTTTTTGACCGTATGGCTATATCTTTTCAAAATGTTGCAGGATCACAATGATTTTGACTTATATTATGCAGAATCAAGCCCTTTTCAACATATTTCAGCACCAGCAAGCTGCTAGAAAGGTATCTTTAGTTATTGACACTCTGTTGCAAAAAAGCTTCAACTCAGTGACAAAAACAGTTTTTGACCATATTGCTATATCTTTTCAAAATGTTGCAGGATCACAATGATTTTGACTTATATTATGCAGAATCAAGCCCTTTTCAACATATTTCAGCACCAGCAAGCTGCTAGAAAGGAATCTTTAGTTATTGACACTCTGTTGCTAAAAAGCTTCAACTCAGTGAGATAAACACTTTTTGACCAAATGGCTTTATCTTTTTAAAATGTTGCAGGATCACAATGATTTTGACTTATATTATGCAGAATCAAGCCCTTTTCAACATATTTCAGCACCAGCAAGCTGCTAGAAAGGAATCTTTAGTTATTGACACTCTTTATCAAAAACGCTTCAACTCTGTGAGATAAACACTTTTTGACCGTATGGCTATATCTTTTCAAAATGTTGCAGGATCACAATGAATTTTGACTTATATTATGCAGAATCAAGCCCTTTTCAACATATTTCAGCACCAGCAAGCTGCTAGAAAGGAATCTTTAGTTATTGACACTCTGTTGCAAAAAAGTTTCAACTCAGTGAGATAAACACTTTTTGACCGTATGGCTATATCTTTTCAAAATGTTGCAGGATCACAATGATTTTGACTTATATTATGCAGAGTCAAGCCCTTTTCAACATATGTCAGCACCAGCAAGCTGCTAGAAAGGAATCTTTAGTTATTGACACTCTTTATCAAAAAAGCTTCAACTCAGTGAGATAAACACTTTTTGACCGTATGGCTATATCTTTTCAAAATGTTGCAGGATCACAATGATTTTGACTTATATTATGCAGAATCAAGCACTTTTCAACATATTTCAGCACCAGCAAGCTGCTAGAAAGGAATCTATAGTTATTGACACTCTTTTCCAAAGACGCTTCAACTCAGAGAGACAAACACTTTTTGACCATATGGCTATATCTTTTTAAAATTTTGCAGGATCACAATGATTTTGACTTATATTATGCAGAATCAAGCCCTTTTCAACATATTTCAGCACCAGCAAGCTGCTAGAAAGGAATCTTTAGTCATTGACACTCTGTTGCAAAAAAGCTTCAACTCAGTGAGATAAACACTTTTTGACCATATGGCTATATATTTTCAAATTGTTGCAGGATCACAATGATTTTGACTTATATTATGCAGAATCAAGCCCTTTTCAACATATTTCAGCACCAGCAAGCTGCTAGAAAGGAATCTTTAGTTATTGACACTCTTTATCAAAAAAGCTTCAACTCAGTGAGATAAACACTTTTTGACCGTATGGCTATATCTTTTCAAAATGTTGCATGATCACAATGATTTTGATTTATATTATGCAGAATCAAGCCCTTTTCAACATATTTCAGCACTAGCAAGCTGCAAGAATGGAATCTTTAGTTATTGACACTCGTTATCAAAAACGCTTCAACTCAGTGACATAAACACTTTTTGACCGTATGGCTATATCTTTTCAAAATGTTGCAGGATCACAATGATTTTGACTTATATTATGCAGAATCAAGCCCTTTTCAACATATTTCAGCACCAGCAAGCTGCTAGAAAGGAATCTTTAGTTATTCACACTCTGTTGCAAAAAAGCTTCAACTCAGTGAGATAAACACTTTTTGACCGTATGGCTATATCTTTTCAAAATGTTGCAGGATCACAATGATTTTGACTTATATTATGCAGAATCAAACCCTTTTCAACATATTTCAGCACCAGCAAGCTGCTAGAAAGGAATCTTTAGTTATTGACACTCTGTTGCAAAAAAGCTTCAACTCAGTGAGATAAACACTTTTTGACCGTATGGCTATATCTTTTCAAAATGTTGCAGGATCACAATGATTTTGACTTATATTATGCAGAATCAAACCCTTTTCAACATATTTCAGCACCAGCAATCTGCTAGAAAGGAATATTTAGTTATTGACACTCTTTTGCAAAAAAGCTTCAACTCAGTGAGATAAACACTTTTTGACCGTATGGCTATATCTTTTAAAAAAGGTTGCAGGATCACAATGAATTTGTCTTATATTATGCAGAATCAAGCCCTTTTCAACATATTTCAGCACCAGCAAGCTGCTAGAAAGGAATCTTTAGTTATTGACACTCTGTTGCTAAAAAGCTTCAACTCAGTGAGACAAACACTTTTTGACCATATGGCTATATCTTTTTAAAATGTTGCAGGATCACAATGATTTTGACTTATATTATGCAGAATCAAGCCCTTTTCAACATATTTCAGCACCAGCAAGCTGCTAGAAAGGAATCTTTAGTTATTGACACTCTTTATCAAAAACGCTTCAACTCTGTGTGATAAACACTTTTGACCGTGTGGCTATATCTTTTCAAAATGTTGCAGGATCACAATGATTTCGACTTATATTATGCAGAATCAAGCCCTTTTCAACATATTTCAGCACCAGCAAGCTGCTAGAAAGGAATCTTTAGTTATTGACACTCTGTTGCAAAAAAGCTTCAACTCAGTGAGAAAAACAGTTTTTGACCATATTGCTATATCTTTTCAAAATGTTGCAGGAACACAATGATTTTGACTTATATTATGCAGAATCAAGCCCTTTTCAACATATTTCAGCACCAGCAAGCTGCTAGAAAGGAATCTTTAGTTATTGACACTCTGTTGCTAAAAAGCTTCAACTCAGTGAGATAAACACTTTTTGACCAAATGGCTTTATCTTTTTAAAAATGTTGCAGGATCACAATGATTTTGACTTATATTATGCAGAATCAAGCCCTTTTCAACATATTTCAGCACCAGCAAGCTGCTAGAAAGGAATCTTTAGTTATTGACACTCTTTATCAAAAACGCTTCAACTCTGTGTGATAAACACTTTTGACCGTGTGGCTATATCTTTTCAAAATGTTGCAGGATCACAATGATTTCGACTTATATTATGCAGAATCAAGCCCTTTTCAACATATTTCAGCACCAGCAAGCTGCTAGAAAGGAATCTTTAGTTATTGACACTCTGTTGCAAAAAAGCTTCAACTCAGTGAGAAAAACAGTTTTTGACCATATTGCTATATCTTTTAAAAATGTTGCAGGAACACAATGATTTTGACTTATATTATGCAGAATCAAGCCCTTTTCAACATATTTCAGCACCAGCAAGCTGCTAGAAAGGAATCTTTAGTTATTGACACTCTGTTGCTAAAAAGCTTCAACTCAGTGAGATAAACACTTTTTGACCAAATGGCTTTATCTTTTTAAAATGTTGCAGGATCACAATGATTTTGACTTATATTATGCAGAATCAAGCCCTTTTCAACATATTTCAGCACCAGCAAGCTGCTAGAAAGGAATATTTAGTTATTGACACTCTTTTGCAAAAAAGCTTCAACTCAGTGAGATAAACACTTTTTGACCGTATGGCTATATCTTTTCAAAATGTTGCAGGATCACAATGAATTTGACTTATATTATGCAGAATCAAGCCCTTTTCAACATATTTCAGCACCAGCAAGCTGCTAGAAAGGAATCTTTAGTTATTGACACTCTTTATCAAAAACGCTTCAACTCTGTGAGATAAACACTTTTTGACCGTATGGCTATATCTTTTCAAAATGTTGCAGGATCACAATGAATTTTGACTTATATTATGCAGAATCAAGCCCTTTTCAACATATTTCAACACCAGCAAGCTGCTAGAAAGGTATCTTTAGTTATTGACACTCTGTTGCAAAAAAGCTTCAACTCAGTGACAAAAACAGTTTTTGACCATATTGCTATATCTTTTCAAAATGTTGCAGGATCACAATGATTTTGACTTATATTATGCAGAATCAAGCCCTTTTCAACATATTTCAGCACCAGCAAGCTGCTAGAATGGAATCTTTAGTTATTGACACTCTTTATCAAAAACGCTTCAACTCAATGAGATAAACACTTTTTGACCGTATGGCTATATCTTTTCAAAATGTTGCAGGATCACATAGGTTTTGACTTATATTATGCAGAATCAAGCCCTTTTCAACATATTTCAGCACCAGCAAGCTGCTAGAAAGGAATCTTTAGTTATTGACACTCTGTTGCAAAAAAGTTTCAACTCAGTGAGATAAACACTTTTTGACCGTATGGCTATATCTTTTCAAAATGTTGCAGGATCACAATGATTTTGACTTATATTATGCAGAATCAAGCACTTTTCAACATATTTCAGCACCAGCAAGCTGCTAGAAAGGAATCTATAGTTATTGACACTCTTTTCCAAAGACGCTTCAACTCAGAGAGACAAACACTTTTTGACCATATGGCTATATCTTTTTAAAATTTTGCAGGATCACAATGATTTTGACTTATATTATGCAGAATCAAGCCCTTTTCAACATATTTCAGCACCAGCAAGCTGCTAGAAAGGAATCTTTAGTCATTGACACTCTGTTGCAAAAAAGCTTCAACTCAGTGAGATAAACACTTTTTGACCATATGGCTATATATTTTCAAATTGTTGCAGGATCACAATGATTTTGACTTATATTATGCAGAATCAAGCCCTTTTCAACATATTTCAGCACCAGCAAGCTGCTAGAAAGGAATCTTTAGTTATTGACACTCTTTATCAAAAAAGCTTCAACTCAGTGAGATAAACACTTTTTGACCGTATGGCTATATCTTTTCAAAATGTTGCATGATCACAATGATTTTGATTTATATTATGCAGAATCAAGCCCTTTTCAACATATTTCAGCACTAGCAAGCTGCAAGAATGGAATCTTTAGTTATTGACACTCGTTATCAAAAACGCTTCAACTCAGTGACATAAACACTTTTTGACCGTATGGCTATATCTTTTCAAAATGTTGCAGGATCACAATGATTTTGACTTATATTATGCAGAATCAAGCCCTTTTCAACATATTTCAGCACCAGCAAGCTGCTAGAAAGGAATCTTTAGTTATTCACACTCTGTTGCAAAAAAGCTTCAACTCAGTGAGATAAACACTTTTTGACCGTATGGCTATATCTTTTCAAAATGTTGCAGGATCACAATGATTTTGACTTATATTATGCAGAATCAAACCCTTTTCAACATATTTCAGCACCAGCAAGCTGCTAGAAAGGAATCTTTAGTTATTGACACTCTGTTGCAAAAAAGCTTCAACTCAGTGAGATAAACACTTTTTGACCGTATGGCTATATCTTTTCAAAATGTTGCAGGATCACAATGATTTTGACTTATATTATGCAGAATCAAGCCCTTTTCAACATATTTCAGCACCAGCAAGCTGCTAGAAAGGAATCTTTAGTCATTGACACTCTATCTCACTGAGTTGAAGCTTTTTTGCAACAAACACTTTTTGACCATATGGCTATATCTTTTCAAAATGTTGCAGGATCACAATGATTTTGACTTATATTATGCAGAATCAAGCCCTTTTCAACATATTTCAGCACCAGCAAGCTGCTAGAAAAGAATCTTTAGTTATTGACACTCTTTATCAAAAACGCTTCAACTCAGTGAGATAAACACTTTTTGACCGTATGGCTATATCTTTTCAAAATGTTGCAGGATCACAATGAATTTTGACTTATATTATGCAGAATCAAGCCCTTTTCAACATATTTCAGCACCAGCAAGCTGCTAGAAAGGTATCTTTAGTTATTGACACTCTGTTGCAAAAAAGCTTCAACTCAGTGACAAAAACAGTTTTTGACCATATTGCTATATCTTTTCAAAATGTTGCAGGATCACAATGATTTTGACTTATATTATGCAGAATCAAGCCCTTTTCAACATATTTCAGCACCAGCAAGCTGCTAGAAAGGAATCTTTAGTTATTGACACTCTGTTGCTAAAAAGCTTCAACTCAGTGAGATAAACACTTTTTGACCAAATGGCTTTATCTTTTTAAAATGTTGCAGGATCACAATGATTTTGACTTATATTATGCAGAATCAAGCCCTTTTCAACATATTTCAGCACCAGCAAGCTGCTAGAAAGGAATCTTTAGTTATTCACACTCTGTTGCAAAAAAGCTTCAACTCAGTGAGATAAACACTTTTTGACCGTATGGCTATATCTTTTCAAAATGTTGCAGGATCACAATGATTTTGACTTATATTATGCAGAATCAAGCCCTTTTCAACATATTTCAGCACCAGCAAGCTGCTAGAAAGGTATCTTTAGTTATTGACACTCTGTTGCAAAAAAGCTTCAACTCAGTGACAAAAACAGTTTTTGACCATATTGCTATATCTTTTCAAAATGTTGCAGGATCACAATGATTTTGACTTATATTATGCAGAATCAAGCCCTTTTCAACATATTTCAGCACCAGCAAGCTGCTAGAAAGGAATCTTTAGTTATTGACACTCTGTTGCTAAAAAGCTTCAACTCAGTGAGATAAACACTTTTTGACCAAATGGCTTTATCTTTTTAAAATGTTGCAGGATCACAATGATTTTGACTTATATTATGCAGAATCAAGCCCTTTTCAACATATTTCAGCACCAGCAAGCTGCTAGAAAGGAATCTTTAGTTATTGACACTCTTTATCAAAAACGCTTCAACTCTGTGAGATAAACACTTTTTGACCGTATGGCTATATCTTTTCAAAATGTTGCAGGATCACAATGAATTTTGACTTATATTATGCAGAATCAAGCCCTTTTCAACATATTTCAGCACCAGCAAGCTGCTAGAAAGGAATCTTTAGTTATTGACACTCTGTTGCAAAAAAGTTTCAACTCAGTGAGATAAACACTTTTTGACCGTATGGCTATATCTTTTCAAAATGTTGCAGGATCACAATGATTTTGACTTATATTATGCAGAGTCAAGCCCTTTTCAACATATGTCAGCACCAGCAAGCTGCTAGAAAGGAATCTTTAGTTATTGACACTCTTTATCAAAAAAGCTTCAACTCAGTGAGATAAACACTTTTTGACCGTATGGCTATATCTTTTCAAAATGTTGCAGGATCACAATGATTTTGACTTATATTATGCAGAATCAAGCACTTTTCAACATATTTCAGCACCAGCAAGCTGCTAGAAAGGAATCTATAGTTATTGACACTCTTTTCCAAAGACGCTTCAACTCAGAGAGACAAACACTTTTTGACCATATGGCTATATCTTTTTAAAATTTTGCAGGATCACAATGATTTTGACTTATATTATGCAGAATCAAGCCCTTTTCAACATATTTCAGCACCAGCAAGCTGCTAGAAAGGAATCTTTAGTCATTGACACTCTGTTGCAAAAAAGCTTCAACTCAGTGAGATAAACACTTTTTGACCATATGGCTATATATTTTCAAATTGTTGCAGGATCACAATGATTTTGACTTATATTATGCAGAATCAAGCCCTTTTCAACATATTTCAGCACCAGCAAGCTGCTAGAAAGGAATCTTTAGTTATTGACACTCTTTATCAAAAAAGCTTCAACTCAGTGAGATAAACACTTTTTGACCGTATGGCTATATCTTTTCAAAATGTTGCATGATCACAATGATTTTGATTTATATTATGCAGAATCAAGCCCTTTTCAACATATTTCAGCACTAGCAAGCTGCAAGAATGGAATCTTTAGTTATTGACACTCGTTATCAAAAACGCTTCAACTCAGTGACATAAACACTTTTTGACCGTATGGCTATATCTTTTCAAAATGTTGCAGGATCACAATGATTTTGACTTATATTATGCAGAATCAAGCCCTTTTCAACATATTTCAGCACCAGCAAGCTGCTAGAAAGGAATCTTTAGTTATTCACACTCTGTTGCAAAAAAGCTTCAACTCAGTGAGATAAACACTTTTTGACCGTATGGCTATATCTTTTCAAAATGTTGCAGGATCACAATGATTTTGACTTATATTATGCAGAATCAAACCCTTTTCAACATATTTCAGCACCAGCAAGCTGCTAGAAAGGAATCTTTAGTTATTGACACTCTGTTGCAAAAAAGCTTCAACTCAGTGAGATAAACACTTTTTGACCGTATGGCTATATCTTTTCAAAATGTTGCAGGATCACAATGATTTTGACTTATATTATGCAGAATCAAACCCTTTTCAACATATTTCAGCACCAGCAATCTGCTAGAAAGGAATATTTAGTTATTGACACTCTTTTGCAAAAAAGCTTCAACTCAGTGAGATAAACACTTTTTGACCGTATGGCTATATCTTTTAAAAAAGGTTGCAGGATCACAATGAATTTGTCTTATATTATGCAGAATCAAGCCCTTTTCAACATATTTCAGCACCAGCAAGCTGCTAGAAAGGAATCTTTAGTTATTGACACTCTGTTGCTAAAAAGCTTCAACTCAGTGAGACAAACACTTTTTGACCATATGGCTATATCTTTTTAAAATGTTGCAGGATCACAATGATTTTGACTTATATTATGCAGAATCAAGCCCTTTTCAACATATTTCAGCACCAGCAAGCTGCTAGAAAGGAATCTTTAGTTATTGACACTCTTTATCAAAAACGCTTCAACTCTGTGTGATAAACACTTTTGACCGTGTGGCTATATCTTTTCAAAATGTTGCAGGATCACAATGATTTCGACTTATATTATGCAGAATCAAGCCCTTTTCAACATATTTCAGCACCAGCAAGCTGCTAGAAAGGAATCTTTAGTTATTGACACTCTGTTGCAAAAAAGCTTCAACTCAGTGAGAAAAACAGTTTTTGACCATATTGCTATATCTTTTCAAAATGTTGCAGGAACACAATGATTTTGACTTATATTATGCAGAATCAAGCCCTTTTCAACATATTTCAGCACCAGCAAGCTGCTAGAAAGGAATCTTTAGTTATTGACACTCTGTTGCTAAAAAGCTTCAACTCAGTGAGATAAACACTTTTTGACCAAATGGCTTTATCTTTTTAAAATGTTGCAGGATCACAATGATTTTGACTTATATTATGCAGAATCAAGCCCTTTTCAACATATTTCAGCACCAGCAAGCTGCTAGAAAGGAATATTTAGTTATTGACACTCTTTTGCAAAAAAGCTTCAACTCAGTGAGATAAACACTTTTTGAACGTATGGCTATATCTTTTCAAAATGTTGCAGGATCACAATGAATTTGACTTATATTATGCAGAATCAAGCCCTTTTCAACATATTTCAGCACCAGCAAGCTGCTAGAAAGGAATCTTTAGTTATGTACACTCTGTTGCAAAAAAGCTTCAACTCAGTGAGATAAACACTTTTTGACCGTATGGCTATATCTTTTCAAAATGTTGCAGGATCACAATGAATTTGACTTATATTATGCAGAATCAAGCCCTTTTCAACATATTTCAGCACCAGCAAGCTGCTAGAAAGGAATCTTTAGTTATTGACACTCTTTATCAAAAACGCTTCAACTCTGTGAGATAAACACTTTTTGACCGTATGGCTATATCTTTTCAAAATGTTGCAGGATCACAATGAATTTTGACTTATATTATGCAGAATCAAGCCCTTTTCAACATATTTCAACACCAGCAAGCTGCTAGAAAGGTATCTTTAGTTATTGACACTCTGTTGCAAAAAAGCTTCAACTCAGTGACAAAAACAGTTTTTGACCATATTGCTATATCTTTTCAAAATGTTGCAGGATCACAATGATTTTGACTTATATTATGCAGAATCAAGCCCTTTTCAACATATTTCAGCACCAGCAAGCTGCTAGAATGGAATCTTTAGTTATTGACACTCTTTATCAAAAACGCTTCAACTCAATGAGATAAACACTTTTTGACCGTATGGCTATATCTTTTCAAAATGTTGCAGGATCACATAGGTTTTGACTTATATTATGCAGAATCAAGCCCTTTTCAACATATTTCAGCACCAGCAAGCTGCTAGAAAGGAATCTTTAGTTATTGACACTCTGTTGCAAAAAAGTTTCAACTCAGTGAGATAAACACTTTTTGACCGTATGGCTATATCTTTTCAAAATGTTGCAGGATCACAATGATTTTGACTTATATTATGCAGAGTCAAGCCCTTTTCAACATATGTCAGCACCAGCAAGCTGCTAGAAAGGAATCTTTAGTTATTGACACTCTTTATCAAAAAAGCTTCAACTCAGTGAGATAAACACTTTTTGACCGTATGGCTATATCTTTTCAAAATGTTGCAGGATCACAATGATTTTGACTTATATTATGCAGAATCAAGCACTTTTCAACATATTTCAGCACCAGCAAGCTGCTAGAAAGGAATCTATAGTTATTGACACTCTTTTCCAAAGACGCTTCAACTCAGAGAGACAAACACTTTTTGACCATATGGCTATATCTTTTTAAAATTTTGCAGGATCACAATTATTTTGACTTATATTATGCAGAATCAAGCCCTTTTCAACATATTTCAGCACCAGCAAGCTGCTAGAAAGGAATCTTTAGTCATTGACACTCTGTTGCAAAAAAGCTTCAACTCAGTGAGATAAACACTTTTTGACCATATGGCTATATCTTTTTAAAATGTTGCAGGATCACAATGATTTTGACTTATATTATGCAGAATCAAGCCCTTTTCAACATATTTCAGCACCAGCAAGCTGCTAGAAAGGAATCTTTAGTTATTGACACTCTTTATCAAAAACGCTTCAACTCTGTGTGATAAACACTTTTGACCGTGTGGCTATATCTTTTCAAAATGTTGCAGGATCACAATGATTTCGACTTATATTATGCAGAATCAAGCCCTTTTCAACATATTTCAGCACCAGCAAGCTGCTAGAAAGGAATCTTTAGTTATTGACACTCTGTTGCAAAAAAGCTTCAACTCAGTGAGAAAAACAGTTTTTGACCATATTGCTATATCTTTTCAAAATGTTGCAGGAACACAATGATTTTGACTTATATTATGCAGAATCAAGCCCTTTTCAACATATTTCAGCACCAGCAAGCTGCTAGAAAGGAATCTTTAGTTATTGACACTCTGTTGCTAAAAAGCTTCAACTCAGTGAGATAAACACTTTTTGACCAAATGGCTTTATCTTTTTAAAATGTTGCAGGATCACAATGATTTTGACTTATATTATGCAGAATCAAGCCCTTTTCAACATATTTCAGCACCAGCAAGCTGCTAGAAAGGAATATTTAGTTATTGACACTCTTTTGCAAAAAAGCTTCAACTCAGTGAGATAAACACTTTTTGACCGTATGGCTATATCTTTTCAAAATGTTGCAGGATCACAATGAATTTGACTTATATTATGCAGAATCAAGCCCGTTTCAACATATTTCAGCACCAGCAAGCTGCTAGAAAGGAATCTTTAGTTATGTACACTCTGTTGCAAAAAAGCTTCAACTCAGTGAGATAAACACTTTTTGACCGTATGGCTATATCTTTTCAAAATGTTGCAGGATCACAATGAATTTGACTTATATTATGCAGAATCAAGCCCTTTTCAACATATTTCAGCACCAGCAAGCTGCTAGAAAGGAATCTTTAGTTATTGACACTCTTTATCAAAAACGCTTCAACTCTGTGAGATAAACACTTTTTGACCGTATGGCTATATCTTTTCAAAATGTTGCAGGATCACAATGAATTTTGACTTATATTATGCAGAATCAAGCCCTTTTCAACATATTTCAACACCAGCAAGCTGCTAGAAAGGTATCTTTAGTTATTGACACTCTGTTGCAAAAAAGCTTCAACTCAGTGACAAAAACAGTTTTTGACCATATTGCTATATCTTTTCAAAATGTTGCAGGATCACATAGGTTTTGACTTATATTATGCAGAATCAAGCCCTTTTCAACATATTTCAGCACCAGCAAGCTGCTAGAAAGGAATCTTTAGTTATTGACACTCTGTTGCAAAAAAGTTTCAACTCAGTGAGATAAACACTTTTTGACCGTATGGCTATATCTTTTCAAAATGTTGCAGGATCACAATGATTTTGACTTATATTATGCAGAGTCAAGCCCTTTTCAACATATGTCAGCACCAGCAAGCTGCTAGAAAGGAATCTTTAGTTATTGACACTCTTTATCAAAAAAGCTTCAACTCAGTGAGATAAACACTTTTTGACCGTATGGCTATATCTTTTCAAAATGTTGCAGGATCACAATGATTTTGACTTATATTATGCAGAATCAAGCACTTTTCAACATATTTCAGCACCAGCAAGCTGCTAGAAAGGAATCTATAGTTATTGACACTCTTTTCCAAAGACGCTTCAACTCAGAGTGACAAACACTTTTTGACCATATGGCTATATCTTTTTAAAATTTTGTAGGATCACAATGATTTTGACTTATATTATGCAGAATCAAGCCCTTTTCAACATATTTCAGCACCAGCAAGCTGCTAGAAAGGAATCTTTAGTCATTGACACTCTGTTGCAAAAAAGCTTCAACTCAGTGAGATAAACACTTTTTGACCATATGGCTATATATTTTCAAATTGTTGCAGGATCACAATGATTTTGACTTATATTATGCAGAATCAAGCCCTTTTCAACATATTTCAGCACCAGCAAGCTGCTAGAAAGGAATCTTTAGTTATTGACACTCTTTATCAAAAAAGCTTCAACTCAGTGAGATAAACACTTTTTGACCGTATGGCTATATCTTTTCAAAATGTTGCATGATCACAATGATTTTGATTTATATTATGCAGAATCAAGCCCTTTTCAACATATTTCAGCACTAGCAAGCTGCAAGAATGGAATCTTTAGTTATTGACACTCGTTATCAAAAACGCTTCAACTCAGTGACATAAACACTTTTTGACCGTATGGCTATATCTTTTCAAAATGTTGCAGGATCACAATGATTTTGACTTATATTATGCAGAATCAAGCCCTTTTCAACATATTTCAGCATCAGCAAGCTGCTAGAAAGGAATCTTTAGTTATTCACACTCTGTTGCAAAAAAGCTTCAACTCAGTGAGATAAACACTTTTTGACCGTATGGCTATATCTTTTCAAAATGTTGCAGGATCACAATGATTTTGACTTATATTATGCAGAATCAAACCCTTTTCAACATATTTCAGCACCAGCAAGCTGCTAGAAAGGAATCTTTAGTTATTGACACACTGTTGCAAAAAAGCTTCAACTCAGTGAGATAAACACTTTTTGACCGTATGGCTATATCTTTTCAAAATGTTGCAGGATCACAATGATTTTGACTTATATTATGCAGAATCAAGCCCTTTTCAACATATTTCAGCACCAGCAAGCTGCTAGAAAGGAATCTTTAGTCATTGACACTCTATCTCACTGAGTTGAAGCTTTTTTGCAACAAACACTTTTTGACCATATGGCTATATCTTTTCAAAATGTTGCAGGATCACAATGATTTTGACTTATATTATGCAGAATCAAGCCCTTTTCAACATATTTCAGCACCAACAAGCTGCTAGAAAAGAATCTTTAGTTATTGACACTCTTTATCAAAAACGCTTCAACTCAGTGAGATAAACACTTTTTGACCGTATGGCTATATCTTTTCAAAATGTTGCAGGATCACAATGAATTTTGACTTATATTATGCAGAATCAAGCCCTTTTCAACATATTTCAGCACCAGCAAGCTGCTAGAAAGGTATCTTTAGTTATTGACACTCTGTTGCAAAAAAGCTTCAACTCAGTGACAAAAACAGTTTTTGACCATATTGCTATATCTTTTCAAAATGTTGCAGGATCACAATGATTTTGACTTATATTATGCAGAATCAAGCCCTTTTCAACATATTTCAGCACCAGCAAGCTGCTAGAAAGGAATCTTTAGTTATTGACACTCTGTTGCTAAAAAGCTTCAACTCAGTGAGATAAACACTTTTTGACCAAATGGCTTTATCTTTTTAAAATGTTGCAGGATCACAATGATTTTGACTTATATTATGCAGAATCAAGCCCTTTTCAACATATTTCAGCACCAGCAAGCTGCTAGAAAGGAATCTTTAGTTATTCACACTCTGTTGCAAAAAAGCTTCAACTCAGTGAGATAAACACTTTTTGACCGTATGGCTATATCTTTTCAAAATGTTGCAGGATCACAATGATTTTGACTTATATTATGCAGAATCAAGCCCTTTTCAACATATTTCAGCACCAGCAAGCTGCTAGAAAGGTATCTTTAGTTATTGACACTCTGTTGCAAAAAAGCTTCAACTCAGTGACAAAAACAGTTTTTGACCATATTGCTATATCTTTTCAAAATGTTGCAGGATCACAATGATTTTGACTTATATTATGCAGAATCAAGCCCTTTTCAACATATTTCAGCACCAGCAAGCTGCTAGAAAGGAATCTTTAGTTATTGACACTCTGTTGCTAAAAAGCTTCAACTCAGTGAGATAAACACTTTTTGACCAAATGGCTTTATCTTTTTAAAATGTTGCAGGATCACAATGATTTTGACTTATATTATGCAGAATCAAGCCCTTTTCAACATATTTCAGCACCAGCAAGCTGCTAGAAAGGAATCTTTAGTTATTGACACTCTTTATCAAAAACGCTTCAACTCTGTGAGATAAACACTTTTTGACCGTATGGCTATATCTTTTCAAAATGTTGCAGGATCACAATGAATTTTGACTTATATTATGCAGAATCAAGCCCTTTTCAACATATTTCAGCACCAGCAAGCTGCTAGAAAGGAATCTTTAGTTATTGACACTCTGTTGCAAAAAAGTTTCAACTCAGTGAGATAAACACTTTTTGACCGTATGGCTATATCTTTTCAAAATGTTGCAGGATCACAATGATTTTGACTTATATTATGCAGAATCAAGCCCTTTTCAACATATTTCAGCACCAGCAAGCTGCTAGAAAGGAATCTTTAGTTATTGACACTCTTTATCAAAAAAGCTTCAACTCAGTGAGATAAACACTTTTTGACCGTATGGCTATATCTTTTCAAAATGTTGCATGATCACAATGATTTTGATTTATATTATGCAGAATCAAGCCCTTTTCAACATATTTCAGCACTAGCAAGCTGCAAGAATGGAATCTTTAGTTATTGACACTCGTTATCAAAAACGCTTCAACTCAGTGACATAAACACTTTTTGACCGTATGGCTATATCTTTTCAAAATGTTGCAGGATCACAATGATTTTGACTTATATTATGCAGAATCAAGCCCTTTTCAACATATTTCAGCACCAGCAAGCTGCTAGAAAGGAATCTTTAGTTATTCACACTCTGTTGCAAAAAAGCTTCAACTCAGTGAGATAAACACTTTTTGACCGTATGGCTATATCTTTTCAAAATGTTGCAGGATCACAATGATTTTGACTTATATTATGCAGAGTCAAGCCCTTTTCAACATATGTCAGCACCAGCAAGCTGCTAGAAAGGAATCTTTAGTTATTGACACTCTTTATCAAAAAAGCTTCAACTCAGTGAGATAAACACTTTTTGACCGTATGGCTATATCTTTTCAAAATGTTGCAGGATCACAATGATTTTGACTTATATTATGCAGAATCAAGCACTTTTCAACATATTTCAGCACCAGCAAGCTGCTAGAAAGGAATCTATAGTTATTGACACTCTTTTCCAAAGACGCTTCAACTCAGAGAGACAAACACTTTTTGACCATATGGCTATATCTTTTTAAAATTTTGCAGGATCACAATGATTTTGACTTATATTATGCAGAATCAAGCCCTTTTCAACATATTTCAGCACCAGCAAGCTGCTAGAAAGGAATCTTTAGTCATTGACACTCTGTTGCAAAAAAGCTTCAACTCAGTGAGATAAACACTTTTTGACCATATGGCTATATATTTTCAAATTGTTGCAGGATCACAATGATTTTGATTTATATTATGCAGAATCAAGCCCTTTTCAACATATTTCAGCACCAGCAAGCTGCTAGAAAGGAATCTTTAGTTATTGACACTCTTTATCAAAAAAGCTTCAACTCAGTGAGATAAACACTTTTTGACCGTATGGCTATATCTTTTCAAAATGTTGCATGATCACAATGATTTTGATTTATATTATGCAGAATCAAGCCCTTTTCAACATATTTCAGCACTAGCAAGCTGCAAGAATGGAATCTTTAGTTATTGACACTCGTTATCAAAAACGCTTCAACTCAGTGACATAAACACTTTTTGACCGTATGGCTATATCTTTTCAAAATGTTGCAGGATCACAATGATTTTGACTTATATTATGCAGAATCAAGCCCTTTTCAACATATTTCAGCACCAGCAAGCTGCTAGAAAGGAATCTTTAGTTATTCACACTCTGTTGCAAAAAAGCTTCAACTCAGTGAGATAAACACTTTTTGACCGTATGGCTATATCTTTTCAAAATGTTGCAGGATCACAATGATTTTGACTTATATTATGCAGAATCAAACCCTTTTCAACATATTTCAGCACCAGCAAGCTGCTAGAAAGGAATCTTTAGTTATTGACACTCTGTTGCAAAAAAGCTTCAACTCAGTGAGATAAACACTTTTTGACCGTATGGCTATATCTTTTCAAAATGTTGCAGGATCACAATGATTTTGACTTATATTATGCAGAATCAAGCCCTTTTCAACATATTTCAGCACCAGCAAGCTGCTAGAAAGGAATCTTTAGTCATTGACACTCTATCTCACTGAGTTGAAGCTTTTTTGCAACAAACACTTTTTGACCATATGGCTATATCTTTTCAAAATGTTGCAGGATCACAATGATTTTGACTTATATTATGCAGAATCAAGCCCTTTTCAACATATTTCAGCACCAGCAAGCTGCTAGAAAAGAATCTTTAGTTATTGACACTCTTTATCAAAAACGCTTCAACTCAGTGAGATAAACACTTTTTGACCGTATGGCTATATCTTTTCAAAATGTTGCAGGATCACAATTAATTTGACTTATATTATGCAGAATCAAGCCCTTTTCAACATATTTCAGCACCAGCAAGCTGCTAGAAAGGGATCTATAGTTATTGACACTCTTTTCCAAAGACGCTTCAACTCAGTGAGATAAACACTTTTTGACCATATGGTTGTATCTTTTTAAAATGTTGCAGGATCACAATGATTTTGACTTATATTATGCAGAATCAAGCCCTTTTCAACATATTTCAGCACCAGCAAGCTGCTAGAAAGGAATCTTTAGTTATTGACACTCTGTTGCTAAAAAGCTTCAACTCAGTGAGATAAACACTTTTTGACCATATGGCTTTATCTTTTCAAATTGTTGCAGGATCACATAGATTTTGACTTATATTATGCAAAATCAAGCCCTTTTCAACATATTTCAGCACCAGCAAGCTGCTAGAAAGGGATCTATAGTTATTGACACTCTTTTCCAAAGACGCTTCAACTCAGTGAGATAAACACTTTTTGACCATATGGTTATATCTTTTTAAAATGTTGCAGGATCACAATGATTTTGACTTATATTATGCAGAATCAAGCCCTTTTCAACATATTTCAGCACCAGCAAGCTGCTAGAAAGGAATCTTTAGTTATTGACACTCTGTTGCTAAAAAGCTTCAACTCAGTGACATAAACACTTTTTGACCATATGGCTTTATCTTTTTAAAATGTTGCAGGATCACAATGATTTTGACTTATATTATGCAGAATCAAGCCCTTTTCAACATATTTCAGCACCAGCAAGCTGCTAGAAAGGAATCTTTAGTTATTGACACTCTTTTGCAAAAAAGCTTCAACTCAGTGAGATAAACACTTTTTGACCGTATGGCTATATCTTTTCAAAATGTTGCAGGATCACAATGATTTTGACTTATATTATGCAGAATCAAGCCCTTTTCAACATATTTCAGCACCAGCAAGCTGCTAGAAAGGAATCTTTAGTTATTGACATTCTGTTGCAAAAAAGCTTCAACTCAGTGAAAAAAACACATTTTGACCATATGGCTATATCTTTTCAAAATGTTGCAGGATCACAATGATTTTGATTTATATTATGCAGAATCAAGCCCTTTTCAACATATTTCAGCACCATTAAGCTGCTAGAAAGGAATCTTTAGTTATTGACACTCTTTATCAAAAACGCTTCAACTCAGTGATATAAACACTTTTTGACCGTATGGCTATATCTTTTCAAAATGTTGCAGGATCACAATGAATTTGACTTATATTATGCAGAATCAAGCCCTTTTCAACATATTTCAGCACCAGCAAGCTGCTAAAAAGGAATCTTTAGTTATTGACACTCTGTTGCAAAAAAGCTTCAACTCAGTGAGAAAAACAGTTTTTGACCATATTGCTATATCTTTTCAAAATGTTGCAGGAACAAAATGATTTTGACTTATATTATGCAGTATAAAGCCCTTTTCAACATATTTCAGCACCAGCAAGCTGCTAGAATGGAATCTTTAGTTATTGACACTCTTTATCAAAAACGCTTCAACTCAGTGACATAAACACTTTTTGACCGTATGGCTATATCTTTTCAAAATGTTGCAGGATCACATAGATTTTGACTTATATTATGCAGAATCAAGCCCTTTTCAACATATTTCAGCACCAGCAAGCTGCTAGAAAGGAATCTTTAGTTATTGACACTCTGTTGCAAAAAAGTTTCAACTCAGTGAGATAAACACTTTTTGACCGTATGGCTATATCTTTTCAAAATGTTGCAGGATCACAATGAATTTGACTTATATTATGCAGAATTAAGCCCTTTTCAACATATTTCAGCACCAGCAAGCTGCTAGAAAAGAATCTTTAGTTATTGACACTCTTTATCAAAAACGCTTCAACTCAGTGAGATAAACACTTTTTGACCGTATGGCTATATCTTTTCAAAATGTTGCAGGATCACAATGATTTTGACTTATATTATGCAGAATCAAGCCCTTTTCAACATATTTCAGCACCAGCAAGCTGCTAGAAAGGAATCTTTAGTCATTGACACTCTTTATCAAAAACGCTTCAACTCAGTGAGATAAACACTTTTTGACCGTATGGCTATATCTTTTCAAAATGTTGCAGGATCACAATTAATTTGACTAATATTATGCAGAATCAAGCCCTTTTCAACATATTTCAGCACCAGCAAGCTGCTAGAAAGGAATATTTAGTTGTTGACATTCTATTGCTAAAAAGCTTCAACTCAGTGAGATAAACAGTTTTTGACCATATGGCTATATCTTTTTAAAATGTTGCAGGATCACAATGATTTTGACTAATATAATGCAGAATCAAGCCCTTTTCAACATATTTCAGCACCAGCAAGCTGCTAGAAAGGAATCTTTCGTTATTGACACTCTTTATCAAAAAAGCTTCAACTCAGTGAGATAAACACTTTTTGACCGTATGGCTATATCTTTTCAAAATGTTGCATGATCACAATGATTTTGATTTATATTATGCAGAATCAAGCCCTTTTCAACATATTTCAGCACCAGCAAGGTGCTAGAAAGGGATCTATAGTTATTGACACTCTTTTCCAAAGACGCTTCAACTCAGTGAGAAAAACACTTTTTGACCATATGGTTATATCTTTTTAAAATGTTGCAGGATCACAATGATTTTGACTTATATTATGCAGAATCAAGCCCTTTTCAACATATGTCAGCACCAGCAAGCTGCTAGAAAGGAATCTTTAGTTATTGACACTCTGTTGCTAAAAAGCTTCAACTCAGTGAGATAAACACTTTTTGACCATATGGCTTTATCTTTTTAAAATGTTGCAGGATCACAATGATTTTGACTTATATTATGCAGAATCAAGCCCTTTTCAACATATTTCAGCACCAGCAAGCTGCTAGAAAGGAATATTTAGTTATTGACACTCTTTTGCAAAAAAGCTTCAACTCAGTGAGATAAACACTTTTTGACCGTATGGCTATATCTTTTCAAAATGTTGCAGGATCACAATGAATTTGACTTATATTATGCAGAATCAAGCCCTTTTCAACATATTTCAGCACCAGCAAGCTGCTAGAAAGGAATCTTTAGTCATTGACACTCTGTTGCAAAAAAGCTTCAACTCAGTGAGATAAACACTTTTTGACCATATGGTTATATCTTTTTAAAATGTTGCAGGATCACAATGATTTTGACTTATATTATGCAGAATCAAGCCCTTTTCAACATATTTCAGCACCAGCAAGCTGCTAGAAAGGAATCTTTAGTTATTGACACTCTGTTGCTAAAAAGCTTCAACTCAGTGAGATAAACACTTTTTGACCATATGGCTTTATCTTTTTAAAATGTTGCAGGATCACAATGATTTTGACTTATATTATGCAGAATCAAGCCCTTTTCAACATATTTCAGCACCAGCAAGCTGCTAGAAAGGAATATTTAGTTATTGACACTCTTTTGCAAAAAAGCTTCAACTCAGTGAGATAAACACTTTTTGACCGTATGGCTATATCTTTTCAAAATGTTGAAGGATCACAATGAATTTGACTTATATTATGCAGAATCAAGCCCTTTTCAACATATTTCAGCACCAGCAAGCTGCTAGAAAGGAATCTTTAGTCATTGACACTCTGTTGCAAAAAAGCTTCAACTCAGTGAGATAAACACTTTTTGACCATATGGCTATATCTTTTCAAAATGTTGCAGGATCACAATGATTTTGACTTATATTATGCAGAATTAAGCCATTTTCAACATATTTCAGCACCAGCAAGCTGCTAGAAAAGAATCTTTAGTTATTGACACTCTTTATCAAAAACGCTTCAACTCAGTGAGATAAACACTTTTTGACCATATGGCTATATCTTTTCAAAATGTTGCAGGATCACAATGATTTTGACTTATATTATGCAGAATTAAGCCCTTTTCAACATATTTCAGCACCAGCAAGCTGCTAGAAAGGAATCTTTAGTTATTGACACTCTTTATCAAAAAAGCTTCAACTCAGTGAGATAAACACTTTTTGACCGTATGGCTATATCTTTTCAAAATGTTGCAGGATCACAATTAATTTGACTTATATTATGCAGAATCAAGCCCTTTTCAACATATTTCAGCACCAGCAAGCTGCTAGAAAGGAATCTTTAGTTATTGACATTCTGTTGCTAAAAAGCTTCAACTCAGTGAGATAAACACTTTTTGACCATATGGCTATATCTTTTTAAAATGTTGCAGGATCACAATGATTTTGACTAATATTATGCAGAATCAAGCCCTTTTCAACATATTTCAGCACCAGCAATCTGCTAGAAAAAAATCTTTAGTTATTGACACTCTTTATCAAAATAGCTTCAACTCAGTGAGATAAACCATTTTTTGACCGTATGGCTATATCTTTTCAAAAGGTTGCATGATCACAATGATTTTGATTTATATTATGCAGAATCAAGCCCTTTTCAACATATTTCAGCACCAGCAAGCTGCTAGAAAGGGATCTATAGTTATTGACACTCTTTTCCAAAGACGCTTCAACTCAGTGAGATAAACACTTTTTGACCATATGGTTATATCTTTTTAAAATGTTGCAGGATCACAATGATTTTGACTTATATTATGCAGAATCAAGCCCTTTTCAACATATTTCAGCACCAGCAAGCTGCTAGAAAGGAATCTTTAGTTATTGACATTCTGTTGCTAAAAAGCTTCAACTCAGTGAGATAAACACTTTTTGACCATATGGCTATATCTTTTTAAAATGTTCCAGAATCACAATGATTTTGACTGATATTATGCAGAGTCAAGCCCTTTTCAACATATTTCAGCACCAGCAAGCTGCTAGAAAGGAATCTTTAGTTATTGACACTCTTTATCAAAAAAGCTTCAACTCAGTGAGATAAACACTTTTTGACCATATGGCTTTATCTTTTTAAAATGTTGCAGGATCACAATGATTTTGACTTATATTATGCAGAATCAAGCCCTTTTCAACATATTTCAGCACCAGCAAGCTGCTAAAAAGGAATCTTTAGTTATTCACACTCTGTTGCAAAAAAGCTTCAACTCAGTGAGATAAACACTTTTTGACCGTATGGCTATATCTTTTCAAAATGTTGCATGATCACAATGATTTTGATTTATATTATGCAGAATTAAGCCCTTTTCAACATATTTCAGCACCAGCAAGGTGCTAGAAAGGGATCTATAGTTATTGACACTCTTTTCCAAAGACGCTTCAACTCAGTGAGAAAAACACTTTTTGACCATATGGTTATATCTTTTTAAAATGTTGCAGGATCACAATGATTTTGACTTATATTATGCAGAATCAAGCCCTTTTCAACATATGTCAGCACCAGCAAGCTGCTAGAAAGGAATCTTTAGTTATTGACACTCTGTTGCTAAAAAGCTTCAACTCAGTGAGATAAACACTTTTTGACCATATGGCTTTATCTTTTTAAAATGTTGCAGGATCACAATGATTTTGACTTATATTATGCAGAATCAAGCCCTTTTCAACATATTTCAGCACCAGCAAGCTGCTAGAAAGGAATATTTAGTTATTGACACTCTTTTGCAAAAAAGCTTCAACTCAGTGAGATAAACACTTTTTGACCGTATGGCTATATCTTTTCAAAATGTTGCAGGATCACAATGAATTTGACTTATATTATGCAGAATCAAGCCCTTTTCAACATATTTCAGCACCAGCAAGCTGCTAGAAAGGAATCTTTAGTCATTGACACTCTGTTGCAAAAAAGCTTCAACTCAGTGAGATAAACACTTTTTGACCATATGGTTATATCTTTTTAAAATGTTGCAGGATCACAATGATTTTGACTTATATTATGCAGAATCAAGCCCTTTTCAACATATTTCAGCACCAGCAAGCTGCTAGAAAGGAATCTTTAGTTATTGACACTCTGTTGCTAAAAAGCTTCAACTCAGTGAGATAAACACTTTTTGACCATATGGCTTTATCTTTTTAAAATGTTGCAGGATCACAATGATTTTGACTTATATTATGCAGAATCAAGCCCTTTTCAACATATTTCAGCACCAGCAAGCTGCTAGAAAGGAATATTTAGTTATTGACACTCTTTTGCAAAAAAGCTTCAACTCAGTGAGATAAACACTTTTTGACCGTATGGCTATATCTTTTCAAAATGTTGAAGGATCACAATGAATTTGACTTATATTATGCAGAATCAAGCCCTTTTCAACATATTTCAGCACCAGCAAGCTGCTAGAAAGGAATCTTTAGTCATTGACACTCTGTTGCAAAAAAGCTTCAACTCAGTGAGATAAACACTTTTTGACCATATGGCTATATCTTTTCAAAATGTTGCAGGATCACAATGATTTTGACTTATATTATGCAGAATTAAGCCATTTTCAACATATTTCAGCACCAGCAAGCTGCTAGAAAAGAATCTTTAGTTATTGACACTCTTTATCAAAAACGCTTCAACTCAGTGAGATAAACACTTTTTGACGGTATGGTTATATCTTTTTAAAATGTTGCAGGATCACAATGATTTTGACTTATATAATGCAGAATCAAGCCCTTTTCAACATATTTCAGCACCAGCAAGCTGCTAGAAAGGAATCTTTAGTCATTGACACTCTGTTGCAAAAAAGCTTCAACTCAGTGAGATAAACACTTTTTGACCATATGGCTATATCTTTTCAAAATGTTGCAGGATCACAATGATTTTGACTTATATTATGCAGAATTAAGCCCTTTTCAACATATTTCAGCACCAGCAAGCTGCTAGAAAGGAATCTTTAGTTATTGACACTCTTTATCAAAAAAGCTTCAACTCAGTGAGATAAACACTTTTTGACCGTATGGCTATATCTTTTCAAAATGTTGCAGGATCACAATTAATTTGACTTATATTATGCAGAATCAAGCCCTTTTCAACATATTTCAGCACCAGCAAGCTGCTAGAAAGGAATCTTTAGTTATTGACATTCTGTTGCTAAAAAGCTTCAACTCAGTGAGATAAACACTTTTTGACCATATGGCTATATCTTTTTAAAATGTTGCAGGATCACAATGATTTTGACTAATATTATGCAGAATCAAGCCCTTTTCAACATATTTCAGCACCAGCAATCTGCTAGAAAAAAATCTTTAGTTATTGACACTCTTTATCAAAATAGCTTCAACTCAGTGAGATAAACCATTTTTTGACCGTATGGCTATATCTTTTCAAAAGGTTGCATGATCACAATGATTTTGATTTATATTATGCAGAATCAAGCCCTTTTCAACATATTTCAGCACCAGCAAGCTGCTAGAAAGGGATCTATAGTTATTGACACTCTTTTCCAAAGACGCTTCAACTCAGTGAGATAAACACTTTTTGACCATATGGTTATATCTTTTTAAAATGTTGCAGGATCACAATGATTTTGACTTATATTATGCAGAATCAAGCCCTTTTCAACATATTTCAGCACCAGCAAGCTGCTAGAAAGGAATCTTTAGTTATTGACATTCTGTTGCTAAAAAGCTTCAACTCAGTGAGATAAACACTTTTTGACCATATGGCTATATCTTTTTAAAATGTTCCAGAATCACAATGATTTTGACTGATATTATGCAGAGTCAAGCCCTTTTCAACATATTTCAGCACCAGCAAGCTGCTAGAAAGGAATCTTTAGTTATTGACACTCTTTATCAAAAAAGCTTCAACTCAGTGAGATAAACACTTTTTGACCATATGGCTTTATCTTTTTAAAATGTTGCAGGATCACAATGATTTTGACTTATATTATGCAGAATCAAGCCCTTTTCAACATATTTCAGCACCAGCAAGCTGCTAAAAAGGAATCTTTAGTTATTGACACTCTGTTGCAAAAAAGCTTCAACTCAGTGAGAAAAACAGTTTTTGACCATATTGCTATATCTTTTCAAAATGTTGCAGGAACAAAATGATTTTGACTTATATTATGCAGTATAAAGCCCTTTTCAACATATTTCAGCACCAGCAAGCTGCTAGAATGGAATCTTTAGTTATTGACACTCTTTATCAAAAACGCTTCAAATCAGTGACCTAAACACTTTTTGACCGTATGGCTATATCTTTTCAAAATGTTGCAGGATCACATAGATTTTGACTTATATTATGCAGAATCAAGCCCTTTTCAACATATTTCAGCACCAGCAAGCTGCTAGAAAGGAATCTTTAGTTATTGACACTCTGTTGCAAAAAAGTTTCAACTCAGTGAGATAAACACTTTTTGACCGTATGGCTATATCTTTTCAAAATGTTGCAGGATCACAATGAATTTGACTTATATTATGCAGAATTAAGCCCTTTTCAACATATTTCAGCACCAGCAAGCTGCTAGAAAAGAATCTTTAGTTATTGACACTCTTTATCAAAAACGCTTCAACTCAGTGAGATAAACACTTTTTGACCGTATGGCTATATCTTTTCAAAATGTTGCAGGATCACAATTATTTTGACTTATATTATGCAGAATCAAGCCCTTTTCAACATATTTCAGCACCAGCAAGCTGCTAGAAAGGAATCTTTAGTCATTGACACTCTTTATCAAAAACGCTTCAACTCAGTGAGATAAACACTTTTTGACCGTATGGCTATATCTTTTCAAAATGTTGCAGGATCACAATTAATTTGACTTATATTATGCAGAATCAAGCCCTTTTCAACATATTTCAGCACCAGCAAGCTGCTAGAAAGGAATCTTTAGTTATTGACATTCTATTGCTAAAAAGCTTCAACTCAGTGAGATAAACAGTTTTTGACCATATGGCTATATCTTTTTAAAATGTTGCAGGATCACAATGATTTTGACTAATATAATGCAGAATCAAGCCCTTTTCAACATATTTCAGCACCAGCAAGCTGCTAGAAAGGAATCTTTCGTTATTGACACTCTTTATCAAAAAAGCTTCAACTCAGTGAGATAAACACTTTTTGACCGTATGGCTATATCTTTTCAAAATGTTGCATGATCACAATGATTTTGATTTATATTATGCAGAATCAAGCCCTTTTCAACATATTTCAGCACCAGCAAGGTGCTAGAAAGGGATCTATAGTTATTGACACTCTTTTCCAAAGACGCTTCAACTCAGTGAGAAAAACACTTTTTGACCATATGGTTATATCTTTTTAAAATGTTGCAGGATCACAATGATTTTGACTTATATTATGCAGAATCAAGCCCTTTTCAACATATGTCAGCACCAGCAATCTGCTAGAAAGGAATCTTTAGTTATTGACACTCTTTATCAAAATAGCTTCAACTCAGTGAGATAAACCATTTTTTGACCGTATGGCTATATCTTTTCAAAATGTTGCATGATCACAATGATTTTGATTTATATTATGCAGAATCAAGCCCTTTTCAACATATTTCAGCACCAGCAAGCTGCTAGAAAGGGATCTATAGTTATTGACACTCTTTTCCAAAGACGCTTCAACTCAGTGAGATAAACACTTTTTGACCATATGGTTATATCTTTTTAAAATGTTGCAGGATCACAATGATTTTGACTTATATTATGCAGAATCAAGCCCTTTTCAACATATTTCAGCACCAGCAAGCTGCTAGAAAGGAATCTTTAGTTATTGACATTCTGTTGCTAAAAAGCTTCAACTCAGTGAGATAAACACTTTTTGACCATATGGCTATATCTTTTTAAAATGTTCCAGAATCACAATGATTTTGACTGATATTATGCAGAGTCAAGCCCTTTTCAACATATTTCAGCACCAGCAAGCTGCTAGAAAGGAATCTTTAGTTATTGACACTCTTTATCAAAAAAGCTTCAACTCAGTGAGATAAACACTTTTTGACCATATGGCTTTATCTTTTTAAAATGTTGCAGGATCACAATGATTTTGACTTATATTATGCAGAATCAAGCCCTTTTCAACATATTTCAGCACCAGCAAGCTGCTAGAAAGGAATCTTTAGTTATTGACACTCTGTTGCAAAAAAGCTTCAACTCAGTGAGATAAACACTTTTTGACCGTATGGCTATATCTTTTCAAAATGTTGCAGGATAACAATGATTTTGACTTATATTATGCAGAATCAAGCCCTTTTCAACATATTTCAGCACCAGCAAGCTGCTAGAAAGGAATCTTTAGTTATTGACATTCTGTTGCAAAAAAGCTTCAACTCAGTGAGATAAACACTTTTTGACCATATGGCTTTATCTTTTTAAAATGTTGCAGGATCACAATTAATTTGACTTATATTATGCAGAATCAAGCCCTTTTCAACATATTTCAGCACCAGCAAGCTGCTAGAAAGGAATCTTTAGTTATTGACATTCTGTTGCTAAAAAGCTTCAACTCAGTGAGATAAACACTTTTTGACCGTATGGCTATATCTTTTCAAAATGTTGCAAGATCACAATGATTTTGATTTATATTATGCAGAATCAAGCCCTTTTCAACATATTTCAGCACCAGCAAGGTGCTAGAAAGGGATCTATAGTTATTGACACTCTTTTCCAAAGACGCTTCAACTCAGTGAGATAAACACTTTTTGACCATATGGTTATATCTTTTTAAAATGTTGCAGGATCACAATGATTTTGACTTATATTATGCAGAATCAAGCCCTTTTCAACATATTTCAGCACCAGCAAGCTGCTAGAAAGGAATCTTTAGTTATTGACACTCTGTTGCTAAAAAGCTTCAACTCAGTGAGATAAACACTTTTTGACCATATGGCTTTATCTTTTCAAATTGTTGCAGGATCACAATGATTTTGACTAATATTATGCAGAATCAAGCCCTTTTCAACATATTTCAGCACCAGCAAGCTGCTAGAAAGGAATCTTTAGTTATTGACACTCTTTATCAAAAAAGCTTCAACTCAGTGAGATAAACACTTTTTGACCATATGGCTTTATCTTTTTAAAATGTTGCAGGATCACAATGATTTTGACTTATATTATGCAGAATCAAGCCCTTCTCAACATATTTCAGCACCAGCAAACTGCTAGAAAGGAATCTTTAGTTATTGACACTCTTTTGCAAAAAAGCTTCAACTCAGTGAGATAAACACTTTTTGACCGTATGGCTATATCTTTTCAAAATGTTGCAGGATCACAATGATTTTGACTTATATTATGCATAATCAAGCCCTTTTCAACATATTTCAGCACCAGCAAGCTGCTAGAAAGGAATCTTTAGTTATTGACATTCTGTTGCTAAAAAGCTTCAACTCAGTGAGATAAACACTTTTTGACCATATGGCTATATCTTTTTAAAATGTTGCAGGATCACAATGATTTTGACTAATATTATGCAGAATCAAGCCCTTTTCAACATATTTCAGCACCAGCAAGCTGCTAGAAAGGAATCTTTAGTTATTGACACTCTTTATCAAAAAAGCTTCAACTCAGTGAGATAAACACTTTTTGACCGTATGGCTATATCTTTTCAAAATGTTGCAAGATCACAATGATTTTGATTTATATTATGCAGAATCAAGCCCTTTTCAACATATTTCAGCACCAGCAAGGTGCTAGAAAGGGATCTATAGTTATTGACACTCTTTTCCAAAGACGCTTCAACTCAGTGAGATAAACACTTTTTGACCATATGGTTATATCTTTTTAAAATGTTGCAGGATCACAATGATTTTGACTTATATTATGCAGAATCAAGCCCTTTTCAACATATTTCAGCACCAGCAAGCTGCTAGAAAGGAATCTTTAGTTATTGACACTCTGTTGATAAAAAGCTTCAACTCAGTGAGATAAACACTTTTTGATTATATGGCTTTATCTTTTTAAAATGTTGCAGGATCACAATGATTTTGACTTATATTATGCAGAATCAAGCCCTTTTCAACATATTTCAGCACCAGCAAGCTGCTAGAAAGGAATATTTAGTTATTGACACTCTTTTGCAAAAAATCTTCAACTCAGTGAGATAAACACTTTTTGACCGTATGGCTATATCTTTTCAAAATGTTGCAGGATCACAATGAATTTGACTTATATTATGCAGAATCAAGCCCTTTTCAACATATTTCAGCACCAGCAAGCTGCTAGAAAGGAATCTTTAGTCATTGACACTCTGTTGCAAAAAAGCTTCAACTCAGTGAGATAAACACTTTTTGACCATATGGCTATATCTTTTCAAAATGTGGCAGGATCACAATGATTTTGACTTATATTATGCAAAATTAAGCCCTTTTCAACATATTTCAGCACCAGCAAGCTGCTAGAAAAGAATCTTTAGTTATTGACACTCTTTATCAAAAACGCTTCAACTCAGTGAGATAAACACTTTTTGACCGTATGGCTATATCTTTTCAAAATGTTGCAGGATCACAATTAATTTGACTTATATTATGCAGAATCAAGCCCTTTTCAACATATTTCAGCACCAGCAAGCTGCTAGAAAGGAATCTTTAGTTATTGACATTCTGTTGCTAAAAAGCTTCAACTCACTGAGATAAACACTTTTTGACCATATGGCTATATCTTTTTAAAATGTTGCAGGATCACAATGATTTTGACTAATATTATGCAGAATCAAGCCCTTTTCAACATATTTCAGCACCAGCAATCTGCTAGAAAGGAATCTTTAGTTATTGACACTCTTTATCAAAAAAGCTTCAACTCAGTGAGATAAACACTTTTTGACCGTATGGCTATATCTTTTCAAAATGTTGCATGATCACAATGATTTTGATTTATATTATGCAGAATCAAGCCCTTTTCAACATATTTCAGCACCAGCAAGCTGCTAGAAAGGGATCTATAGTTATTGACACTCTTTTCCAAAGACGCTTCAACTCAGTGAGATAAACACTTTTTGACCATATGGTTATATCTTTTTAAAATGTTGCAGGATCACAATGATTTTGACTTATATTATGCAGAATCAAGCCCTTTTAAACATATTTCAGCACCAGCAAGCTGCTAGAAAGGAATCTCTAGTTATTGACACTCTGTTGCTAAAAAGCTTCAACTCAGTGAGATAAACACTTTTTGACCATATGGCTTTATCTTTTCAAATTGTTGCAGGATCACAATGATTTTGACTTATATTATGCAGAATTAAGCCCTTTTCAACATATTTCAGCACCAGCAAGCTGCTAGAAAATAATCTTTAGTTATTGACACTCTTTATCAAAAACGCTTCAACTCAGTGAGATAAACACTTTTTGACCGTATGGCTATATCTTTTCAAAATGTTGCAGGATCACAATGAATTTGACTTATATTATGCAGAATCAAGCCCTTTTCAACATATTTCAGCACCAGCAAGCTGCTAGAAAGGAATCTTTAGTTATTGACATTCTGTTGCTAAAAAGCTTCAACTCAGTGAGATAAACACTTTTTGACCATGTGGCTATATCTTTTTAAAATGTTGCAGGATCACAATGATTTTGACTAATATTATGCAGAATCAAGCCCTTTTCAACATATTTCAGCACCAGCAAGCTGCTAGAAAGGAATCTTTAGTTATTGACATTGTGTTGCTAAAAAGCTTCAACTCAGTGAGATAAACACTTTTTGACCATATGGCTTTATCTTTTTAAAATGTTGCAGGATCACAATGAATTTGACTTATATTATGCAGAATCAAGCCCTTTTCAACATATTTCAGCACCATTAAGCTGCTAGAAAGGAATCTTTAGTTATTGACACTCTTTATCAAAAACGCTTCAACTCTGTGAGATAAACACTTTTTGACCGTATGGCTATATCTTTTCAAAATGTTGCAGGATCACAATGAATTTGACTTATATTATGCAGAATCAAGCCCTTTTCAACATATTTCAGCACCAGCAAGCTGCTAGAAAGGAATCTTTAGTTATTGACACTCTGTTGCAAAAAAGCTTCAACTCAGTGAGAAAAACAGTTTTTGACCATATTGCTATATCTTTTCAAAATGTTGCAGGAACAAAATGATTTTGACTTATATTATGCAGAATCAACCCTTTTCAACATATTTCAGCACCAGCAAGCTGCTAGAAAGGAATCTTTAGTTATTGACACTCTGTTGCAAAAAAGTTTCAACTCAGTGAGATAAACACTTTTTGACCGTATGGCTATATCTTTTCAAAATGTTGCAGGATCACAATGAATTTGACTTATATTATGCAGAATTAAGCCCTTTTCAACATATTTCAGCACCAGCAAGCTGCTAGAAAAGAATCTTTAGTTATTGACACTCTTTATCAAAAACGCTTCAACTCAGTGAGATAAACACTTTTTGACCGTATGGCTATATCTTTTCAAAATGTTGCAGGATCACAATGATTTTGACTTATATTATGCAGAATCAAGCCCTTTTCAACATATTTCAGCACCAGCAAGCTGCTAGAAAGGAATCTTTAGTCATTGACACTCTGTTGCAAAAAAGCTTCAACTCAGTGAGATAAACACTTTTTCACCCTATGGCTATATCTTTTCAAATTGTTGCAGGATCACAATGATTTTGACTTATATTATGCATAATTAAGCCCTTTTCAACATATTTAAGCACTAGCAAGCTGCTAGAAAATAATCTTTAGTTATTGACACTCTTTATCAAAAACGCTTCAACTCAGTGAGATAAACACTTTTTGACCGTATGGCTATATCTTTTCAAAATGTTGCAGGATCACAATTAATTTGACTTATATTATGCAGAATCAAGCCCTTTTCAACATATTTCAGCACCAGCAAGCTGCTAGAAAGGATTCTTTTGTTATTGACATTCTGTTGCTAAAAAGCTTCAACTCAGTGAGATAAACACTTTTTGACCATATGGCTATATCTTTTTAAAATGTTGCAGGATCACAATGATTTTGACTAATATTATGCAGAATCAAGCCCTTTTCAACATATTTCAGCACCAGCAAGCTGCTAGAAAGGAATCTTTAGTTATTGACACTCTTTATCAAAAAAGCTTCAACTCAGTGAGATAAACACTTTTTGACCGTATGGCTATATCTTTTCAAAATGTTGCATGATCACAATGATTTTGATTTATATTATGCAGAATCAAGCCCTTTTCAACATATTTCAGCACCAGCAAGGTGCTAGAAAGGGATCTATAGTTATTGACACTCTTTTCCAAAAAAGCTTCAACTCAGTGAGAAAAACAGTTTTTGACCATATTGCTATATCTTTTCAAAATGTTGCAGGAACAAAATGATTTTGACTTATATTATGCAGTATAAAGCCCTTTTCAACATATTTCAGCACCAGCAAGCTGCTAGAATGGAATCTTTAGTTATTGACACTCTTTATCAAAAACGCTTCAACTCAGTGACATAAACACTTTTTGACCGTATGGCTATATCTTTTCAAAATGTTGCAGGATCACATAGATTTTGACTTATATTATGCAAAATCAAGCCCTTTTCAACATATTTCAGCACCAGCAAGCTGCTAGAAAGGAATCTTTAGTTATTGACACTCTTTATCAAAAAAGCTTCAACTCAGTGAGATAAACACTTTTTGACCATATGGCTTTATCTTTTTAAAATGTTGCTGGATCACAATGATTTTGACTTATATTATGCAGAATCAAGCCCTTTTCAACATATTTCAGCACCAGCAAGCTGCTAGAAAGGAATCTTTAGTTATTGACACTCTTTTGCAAAAAAACTTCAACTCAATGAGATAAACACTTTTTGACCGTATGGCTATATCTTTTCAAAATGTTGCAGGATCACAATGATTTTGACTTATATTATGCAGAATCAAGCCCTTTTCAACATATTTCAGCACCAGCAAGCTGCTAGAAAGGAATCTTTAGTTATTGACATTCTGTTGCAAAAAAGCTTCAACTCAGTGAGATAAACACTTTTTGACCGTATGGCTATATCTTTTCAAAATGTTGCAGGATCACAATTAATTTGACTTATATTATGCAGAATCAAGCCCTTTTCAACATATTTCAGCACCAGCAAGCTGCTAGAAAGGAATCTTTAGTTATTGACACTCTGTTGCTAAAAAGCTTCAACTCAGTGAGATAAACACTTTTTGACCATATGGCTTTATCTTTTTAAAATGTTGCAGGATCACAATGATTTTGACTTATATTATGCAGAATCAAGCCCTTTTCAACATATTTCAGCAAGAGCAAGCTGCTAGAAAGGAATCTTTAGTTATTGACACTCTTTTGCAAAAAAGCTTCAACTCAGTGAGAAAAACACATTTTGACCATATGGCTATATCTTTTCAAAATGTTGCAGGATCACAATGATTTTGATTTATATTATGCAGAATCAAGCCCTTTTCAACATATTTCAGCACCAGCAAGCTGCTAGAAAGGAATCTTTAGTTATTGACACTCTTTATCAAAAACGCTTCAACTCAGTGACATAAACACTTTTTGACCGTATGGCCATATCTTTTCAAAATGTTGCAGGATCACATAGATTTTGACTTATATTATGCAGAATCAGCCCTTTTCAACATATTTCAGCACCAGCAAGCTGCTAGAAAGGAATCTTTAGTTATTGACACTCTGTTGCAAAAAAGTTTCAACTCAGTGAGATAAACACTCTTTGACCGTATGGCTATATCTTTTCAAAATGTTGCAGGATCACAATGAATTTGACTTATATTATGCAGAATAAAGCCATTTTCAACATATTTCAGCACCAGCAAGCTGCTAGAAAAGAATCTTTAGTTATTGACACTCTTTATCAAAAACGCTTCAACTCAGTGAGATAAACACTTTTTGACCGTATGGCTATATCTTTTCAAAACGTTGCAGGATCACAATGAATTTGACTTATATTATGCAGAATCAAGCCCTTTTCAACATATTTCAGCACCAGCAAGCTGCTAGAAAGGAATCTTTAGTCATTGACACCATGTTACAAAAAAGCTTCAACTCAGTGAGATAAACACTTTTTGACCATATGGCTATATCTTTTAAAATTGTTGCAGGATCACAATGAATTTGACTTATATTATGCAGAATTAAGCCCTTTTCAACATATTTCAGCACCAGCAAGCTGCTAGAAAAGAATCTTTAGTTATTGACACTCTTTATCAAAAACGCTTCAACTCAGTGAGATAAACACTTTTTCACCATATGGCTTTATCTTTTTAAAATGTTGCAGGATCACAATGATTTTGACTTATATTATGCAGAATCAAGCCCTTTTCAACATATTTCAGCACCAGCAAGCTGCTAGAAAGGAATCTTTAGTTATTGACATTCTGTTGCAAAAAAGCTTCAACTCAGTGAGATAAACACTTTTTGACCGTATGGCTATATCTTTTCAAAATGTTGCAGGATCACAATGAATTTGACTTATATTATGCAGAATCAAGCCCTTTTTTAACATATTTCAGCACCAGCAAGCTGCTAGAAAGGAATCTTTAGTTATTGACACTCTGTTGCAAAAAAGCTTCAACTCAGTGAGAAAAACAAATTTTGACCATATGGCTATATCTTTTCAAAATGTTGCAGGATCACAATGATTTAGATTTATATTATGCAGAATCAATCCCTTTTCAACATATTTCAGCACCAGCAAGCTGCTAGAAAGGAATCTTTAGTTATTGACACTCTTTATCAAAAACGCTTCAACTCTGTGAGATAAACACTTTTTGACCGTATGGCTATATCTTTTCAAAATGTTGCAGGATCACAATGATTTTGACTTATATTATGCAGAATCAAGCCCTTTTCAACATATTTCAGCACCAGCAAGCTGCTAGAAAGGAATCTTTAGTTATTGACACTCTGTTGCAAAAAAGCTTCAACTCAGTGAGAAAAACAGTTTTTGACCATATTGCTATATCTTTTCAAAATGTTGCAAGAACACAATGATTTTGACTTATATTATGCAGTATAAAGCCCTTTTCAACATATTTCAGCACCAGCAAGCTGCTAGAATGGAATCTTTAGTTATTGACACTCTTTATCAAAAACGCTTCAACTCAGTGACATAAACACTTTTTGACCGTATGGCTATATCTTTTCAAAATGTTGCAGGATCACAATGATTTTGACTTATATTATGCAGAATCAAGCCCTTTTCAACATATTTCAGCACCAGCAAGTTGCTAGAAAGGAATCTTTAGTTAATGACATTCTGTTGCTAAAAAGCTTCAACTCAGTGAGATAAACACTTTTTGACCAATATGGCTATATCTTTTTAAAATGTTGCAGGATCACATAGATTTTGACTTATATTATGCAGAATCAAGCCCTTTTCAACATATTTCAGCACCAGCAAGCTGCTAGAAAGGAATCTTTAGTTATTGACACTCTTTATCAAAAACGCTTCAACTCAGTGAGATAAACACTTTTTGACCGTATGGCTATATCTTTTCAAAATGTTGCAGGATCACAATGAATTTGACTTATATTATGCAGAATCAAGCCCTTTTCAACATATTTCAGCACCAGCAAGCTGCTAGAAAGGAATCTTTAGTTATTGAAATTCTGTTGCTAAAAAGCTTCAACTCAGTGAGATAAACACTTTTTGACCATATGGCTATATCTTTTTAAAATGTTGCAGGATCACAATGATTTTGACTTATATTATGCAGAATCAAGCCCTTTTCAACATATTTCAGCACCAGCAAGCTGCTAGAAAGGAATCTTTAGTTATTGACACTCTTTATCAAAAACGCTTCAACTCTGTGATATAAACACTTTTTGACCGTATGGCAATATCTTTTCAAAATGTTGCAGGATCACAATGATTTTGACTTATATTATGCAGAATCAAGCCCTCTTCAACATATTTCAGCACCAGCAAGCTGCTAGAAAGGAATCTTTAGTTATTGACACTCTTTATCAAAAAAGCTTCAACTCAGTGAGATAAACACTTTTTGACCGTATGGCTATATCTTTTCAAATTGTTGCAGGATCACAATGATTTTGACTTACATTATGCAGAATCAAGCCCTTTTCAACATATTTCAGCACCAGCAAGCTGCTAGAAAGGAATCTTTAGTTATTGACACTCTTTATCAAAAAAGCTTCAACTCAGTGAGATAAACAGTTTTTGACCGTATGGCTATATCTTTTCAAATTGTTGCAGGATAACAATGATTTTGACTTATATTATGCAGAATTAAGCCCTTTTCAACATATTTCAGCACCAGCAAGATGCTAGAAAGGAATCTTTAGTTATTGACACTCTTTATCAAAAACGCTTCAACTCAGTGAGATAAACACTTTTTGACCATATGGCTATATCTTTTCAAAATGTTGCAGGATCACTATGATTTTGACTTACATTATGCAGAATCAAGCCCTTTTCAACATATTTCAACACCAGCAAGCTGCTAGAAAGGAATCTTTAGTTATTGACACTTTTATCAAAAAAGCTTCAACTCAGTGAGATAAACACTTTTTGACCGTATGGCTATATCTTTTCAAAATGTTGCAGGATCACAATGACTTTGACATATAATATGCAGAATCAAGCCCTTTTCAACATATTTCAGCACCAGCAAGCTGCTAGAAAGGAATCTATAGTTATTGACACTCTGTTGCAAAAAAGCTTCAACTCAGTGAGATAAACACTTTTTGACCATATGGCTATATCTTTTTAAAATGTTGCAGGATCACAATGATTTTGACTTATATTATGCAGAATCAAGCCCTTTTCAACATATTTCAGCACCAGGAAGCTGCTAGAAAGGAATCTTTAGTTATTGACACTCTTTATCAAAAACGCTTCTACTCAGTGAGATAAACACTTTTTGACCGCATGGCTATATCTTTTCAAAATGTTGCAGGATCACAATGATTTTGACTTATATTATGCAGAATCAAGCCCTTTTCAACATATTTCAGCACCAGCAAGCTGCTAGAAAGGAATCTTTAGTTATTGACACTCTGTTGCAAAAAAGCTTCAACTCATTGAGATAAACACTTTTTGACCATATGGCTATATCTTTTCAAAATGTTGCAGGATCACTATGATTTTGACTTACATTATGCAGAATCAAGCCCTTTTCAACATATTTCAGCACCAGCAAGCTGCTACAAAGGAATCTTTAGTTATTGACACTCTGTTGCAAAAAACCTTCAACTCAGTGAGATAAACACTTTTTGACCATATGGCTATATCTTTTTAAAATGTTGCAGGATCACAATGATTTTGACTTATATTATGCAGAATCAAGCCCTTTTCAACATATTTCAGCACCAGCAAGCTGCTAGAAAGGAATCTTTAGTTATTGACACTCTGTTGCAAAAAAGCTTCAACTCAGTGAGATAAATACTTTTTGACCATATGGCTATATCTTTTCAAATTGTTGCAGGATCACAATGATTTTAACTTATATTATGCAGAATTAAGCCCTTTTCAACATATTTCAGCACCAGCAAGCTGCTAGAAAGGAATCTTTAGTTATTGACACTCTGTTGCAAAAAAGTTTCAACTCAGTGAGATAAACACTTTTTGACCGTATGGCTATATCTTTTTAAAATGTTGCAGGATCACAATGATTTTGACTTACATTATGCAGAATCAAGCCCTTTTCAACATATTTCAGCACCAGCAAGCTGCTAGAAAGGAATCTTTAGTTATTGACACTCTTTTGCAAAAAAGTTTCAACTCAGTGAGATAAACACTTTTTGACCGTATGGCTATATCTTTTTAAAATGTTGCAGGATCACAATGATTTTGACTTATATTATGCAGAATCAAGCCCTTTTCAACATATTTCAGCACCAGCAAGCTGCTAGAAAGGAATCTTTAGTTATTGACACTCTTTATCAAAAACGCTTCTACTCAGTGAGATAAACACTTTTTGACCATATGGCTATATCTTTTTAAAATGTTGCAGGATCACATAGATTTTGACTTATATTATGCAGAATCAAGCCCTTTTCAACATATTTCAGCACCAGCAAGCTGCTAGAAAGGAATCTTTAGTTATTGACACTCTTTATCAAAAACGCTTCAACTCAGTGAGATAAACACTTTTTGACCATATGGCTATATCTTTTCAAAATGTTGCAGGATCACAATGAATTTGACTTATATTATGCAGAATCAAGCCCTTTTCAACATATTTCAGCACCAGCAAGCTGCTAGAAAGGAATCTTTAGTTATTGACATTCTGTTGCTAAAAAGCTTCAACTCAGTGAGATAAACAGTTTTTGACCATATGGCTATATCTTTTTAAAATGTTGCAGGATCACAATGATTTTGACTTATATTATGCAGAATCAAGCCCTTTTCAACATATTTCAGCACCAGCAAGCTGCTAGAAAGGAATCTTTAGTTATTGACACTCTTTATCAAAAACGCTTCAACTCTGTGATATAAACACTTTTTGACCGTATGGTTATATCTTTTCAAAATGTTGCAGGATCACAATGATTTTGACTTATATTATGCAGAATCAAGCCCTCTTCAACATATTTCAGCACCAGCAAGCTGCTAGAAAGGAATCTTTAGTTATTGACACTCTTTATCAAAAAAGCTTCAACTCAGTGAGATAAACACTTTTTGACCGTATGGCTATATCTTTTCAAATTGTTGCAGGATCACAATGATTTTGACTTACATTATGCAGAATCAAGCCCTTTTCAACATATTTCAGCACCAGCAAGCTGCTAGAAAGGAATCTTTAGTTATTGACACTCTTTATCAAAAAAGCTTCAACTCCGTCAGATAAACAGTTTTTGACCGTATGGCTATATCTTTTCAAATTGTTGCAGGATCACAATGATTTTGACTTATATTATGCAGAATCAAGCCCTTTTCAACATATTTCAGCACCAGCAAGATGCTAGAAAGGAATCTTTAGTTATTGACACTCTTTATCAAAAACGCTTCAACTCAGTGAGATAAACACTTTTTGACCATATGGCTATATCTTTTCAAAATGTTGCAGGATCACTATGATTTTGACTTACATTATGCAGAATCAAGCCCTTTTCAACATATTTCAACACCAACAAGCTGCTAGAAAGGAATCTTTAGTTATTGACACTCTTTATCAAAAAAGCTTCAACTCAGTGAGATAAACACTTTTTGACCGTATGGCTATATCTTTTCAAATTGTTGCAGGATCACTATGATTTTGACTTATATTATGCAGAATCAAGCCCTTTTCAACATATTTCAGCACCAGCAAGATGCTAGAAAGGAATCTTTAGTTATTGACACTCTTTATCAAAAAATCTTCAACTCAGTGAGATAAACACTTTTTGACCATATGGCTATATCTTTTCAAAATGTTGCAGGATCACTATGATTTTGACTTATATTATGCAGAATCAAGCCCTTTTCAACATATTTCAGCACCAGCAAGCTGCTAGAAAGGAATCTTTAGTTATTGACACTCTTTATCAAAAACGCTTCAACTCTGTGAGATAAACACTTTTTGACCGTATGGCTATATCTTTTCAAAATGTTGCAGGATCACAATGATTTTGACTTATATTATGCAGAATCAAGCCCTTTTCAACATATTTCAGCACAGCTGCTAGAAAGGAATCTTTAGTTATTGACACTCTGTTGCAAAAAAGCTTCAACTCAGTGAGAAAAAACAGTTTTTTGACCATATTGCTATATCTTTTCAAAATGTTGGCAAGAACACAATGATTTTGACTTATATTATGCAGTATAAAGCCCTTTTCAACATATTTCAGCACCAGCAAGCTGCTAGAATGGAATCTTTAGTTATTGACACTCTTTATCAAAAACGCTTCAACTCAGTGACATAAACACTTTTTGACCGTATGGCTATATCTTTTCAAAATGTTGCAGGATACACAATGATTTTGACTTATATTATGCAGAATCAAGCCCTTTTCAACATATTTCAGCACCTAGCAAGTTGCTAGAAAGGAATCTTTAGTTAATGACATTCTGTTGCTAAAAAGCTTCAACTCAGTGAGATAAACACTTTTTGACCAATATGGCTATATCTTTTTAAAATGTTGCAGGATCACATAGATTTTGACTTATATTATGCAGAATCAAGCCCTTTTCAACATATTTCAGCACCAGCAAGCTGCTAGAAAGGAATCTTTAGTTATTGACACTCTTTATCAAAAACGCTTCAACTCAGTGAGATAAACACTTTTTGACCGTATGGCTATATCTTTTCAAAATGTTGCAGGATCACAATGAATTTGACTTATATTATGCAGAATCAAGCCCTTTTCAACATATTTCAGCACCAGCAAGCTGCTAGAAAGGAATCTTTAGTTATTGAAATTCTGTTGCTAAAAAGCTTCAACTCAGTGAGATAAACACTTTTTGACCATATGGCTATATCTTTTTAAAATGTTGCAGGATCACAATGATTTTGACTTATATTATGCAGAATCAAGCCCTTTTCAACATATTTCAGCACCAGCAAGCTGCTAGAAAGGAATCTTTAGTTATTGACACTCTTTATCAAAAACGCTTCAACTCTGTGATATAAACACTTTTTGACCGTATGGCAATATCTTTTCAAAATGTTGCAGGATCACAATGATTTTGACTTATATTATGCAGAATCAAGCCCTCTTCAACATATTTCAGCACCAGCAAGCTGCTAGAAAGGAATCTTTAGTTATTGACACTCTTTATCAAAAAAGCTTCAACTCAGTGAGATAAACACTTTTTGACCGTATGGCTATATCTTTTCAAATTGTTGCAGGATCACAATGATTTTGACTTACATTATGCAGAATCAAGCCCTTTTCAACATATTTCAGCACCAGCAAGCTGCTAGAAAGGAATCTTTAGTTATTGACACTCTTTATCAAAAAAGCTTCAACTCAGTGAGATAAACAGTTTTTGACCGTATGGCTATATCTTTTCAAATTGTTGCAGGATAACAATGATTTTGACTTATATTATGCAGAATTAAGCCCTTTTCAACATATTTCAGCACCAGCAAGATGCTAGAAAGGAATCTTTAGTTATTGACACTCTTTATCAAAAACGCTTCAACTCAGTGAGATAAACACTTTTTGACCATATGGCTATATCTTTTCAAAATGTTGCAGGATCACTATGATTTTGACTTACATTATGCAGAATCAAGCCCTTTTCAACATATTTCAACACCAGCAAGCTGCTAGAAAGGAATCTTTAGTTATTGACACTTTTATCAAAAAAGCTTCAACTCAGTGAGATAAACACTTTTTGACCGTATGGCTATATCTTTTCAAAATGTTGCAGGATCACAATGACTTTGACATATAATATGCAGAATCAAGCCCTTTTCAACATATTTCAGCACCAGCAAGCTGCTAGAAAGGAATCTATAGTTATTGACACTCTGTTGCAAAAAAGCTTCAACTCAGTGAGATAAACACTTTTTGACCATATGGCTATATCTTTTTAAAATGTTGCAGGATCACAATGATTTTGACTTATATTATGCAGAATCAAGCCCTTTTCAACATATTTCAGCACCAGGAAGCTGCTAGAAAGGAATCTTTAGTTATTGACACTCTTTATCAAAAACGCTTCTACTCAGTGAGATAAACACTTTTTGACCGCATGGCTATATCTTTTCAAAATGTTGCAGGATCACAATGATTTTGACTTATATTATGCAGAATCAAGCCCTTTTCAACATATTTCAGCACCAGCAAGCTGCTAGAAAGGAATCTTTAGTTATTGACACTCTGTTGCAAAAAAGCTTCAACTCATTGAGATAAACACTTTTTGACCATATGGCTATATCTTTTCAAATGTTGCAGGATCACTATGATTTTGACTTACATTATGCAGAATCAAGCCCTTTTCAACATATTTCAGCACCAGCAAGCTGCTAGAAAGGAATCTTTAGTATTGACACTCTGTTGCAAAAAACCTTCAACTCAGTGAGATAAACACTTTTTGACCATATGGCTATATCTTTTTAAAATGTTGCAGGATCACAATGATTTTGACTTATATTATGCAGAATCAAGCCCTTTTCAACATATTTCAGCACCAGCAAGCTGCTAGAAAGGAATCTTTAGTTATTGACACTCTGTTGCAAAAAAGCTTCAACTCAGTGAGATAAATACTTTTTGACCATATGGCTATATCTTTTCAAATTGTTGCAGGATCACAATGATTTTAACTTATATTATGCAGAATTAAGCCCTTTTCAACAATATTTCAGCACCAGCAAGCTGCTAGAAAGGAATCTTTAGTTATTGACACTCTGTTGCAAAAAAGTTTCAACTCAGTGAGATAAACACTTTTTGACCGTATGGCTATATCTTTTTAAAATGTTGCAGGATCACAATGATTTTGACTTACATTATGCAGAATCAAGCCCTTTTCAACATATTTCAGCACCAGCAAGCTGCTAGAAAGGAATCTTTAGTTATTGACACTCTTTTGCAAAAAAGTTTCAACTCAGTGAGATAAACACTTTTTGACCGTATGGCTATATCTTTTTAAAATGTTGCAGGATCACAATGATTTGACTTATATTATGCAGAATCAAGCCCTTTTCAACATATTTCAGCACCAGCAAGCTGCTAGAAAGGAATCTTTAGTTATTGACACTCTTTATCAAAAACGCTTCTACTCAGTGAGATAAACACTTTTTGACCATATGGCTATCTTTTTTAAAATGTTGCAGGATCACATAGATTTTGACTTATATTATGCAGAATCAAGCCCTTTTCAACATATTTCAGCACCAGCAAGCTGCTAGAAAGGAATCTTTAGTTATTGACACTCTTTATCAAAAATGCTTCAACTCAGTGAGATAAACACTTTTGACCATATGGCTATATCTTTTCAAAATGTTGCAGGATCACAATGAATTTGACTTATATTATGCAGAATCAAGCCCTTTTCAACATATTTCAGCACCAGCAAGCTGCTAGAAAGGAATCTTTAGTTATTGACATTCTGTTGCTAAAAAGCTTCAACTCAGTGAGATAAACAGTTTTTGACCATATGGCTATATCTTTTTAAAATGTTGCAGGATCACAATGATTTTGACTTATATTATGCAGAATCAAGCCCTTTTCAACATATTTCAGCACCAGCAAGCTGCTAGAAAGGAATCTTTAGTTATTGACACTCTTTATCAAAAACGCTTCAACTCTGTGATATAAACACTTTTTGACCGTATGGTTATATCTTTTCAAAATGTTGCAGGATCACAATGATTTTGACTTATATTATGCAGAATCAAGCCCTCTTCAACATATTTCAGCACCAGCAAGCTGCTAGAAAGGAATCTTTAGTTATTGACACTCTTTATCAAAAAAGCTTCAACTCAGTGAGATAAACACTTTTTGACCGTATGGCTATATCTTTTCAAATTGTTGCAGGATCACAATGATTTTGACTTACATTATGCAGAATCAAGCCCTTTTCAACATATTTCAGCACCAGCAAGCTGCTAGAAAGGAATCTTTAGTTATTGACACTCTTTATCAAAAAAGCTTCAACTCCGTCAGATAAACAGTTTTTGACCGTATGGCTATATCTTTTCAAATTGTTGCAGGATCACAATGATTTTGACTTATATTATGCAGAATCAAGCCCTTTTCAACATATTTCAGCACCAGCAAGATGCTAGAAAGGAATCTTTAGTTATTGACACTCTTTATCAAAAACGCTTCAACTCAGTGAGATAAACACTTTTTGACCATATGGCTATATCTTTTCAAAATGTTGCAGGATCACTATGATTTTGACTTACATTATGCAGAATCAAGCCCTTTTCAACATATTTCAACACCAACAAGCTGCTAGAAAGGAATCTTTAGTTATTGACACTCTTTATCAAAAAAGCTTCAACTCAGTGAGATAAACACTTTTTGACCGTATGGCTATATCTTTTCAAATTGTTGCAGGATCACTATGATTTTGACTTATATTATGCAGAATCAAGCCCTTTTCAACATATTTCAGCACCAGCAAGATGCTAGAAAGGAATCTTTAGTTATTGACACTCTTTATCAAAAAATCTTCAACTCAGTGAGATAAACACTTTTTGACCATATGGCTATATCTTTTCAAAATGTTGCAGGATCACTATGATTTTGACTTATATTATGCAGAATCAAGCCCTTTTCAACATATTTCAGCACCAGCAAGATGCTAGAAAGGAATCTTTAGTTATTGACACTCTTTATCAAAAAATCTTCAACTCAGTGAGATAAACACTTTTTGACCATATGGCTATATCTTTTCAAAATGTTGCAGGATCACTATGATTTTGACTTATATTATGCAGAATCAAGCCCTTTTCAACATATTTCAGCACCAGCAAGATGCTAGAAAGGAATCTTTAGTTATTGACACTCTTTATCAAAAACGCTTCTACTCAGTGAGATAAACACTTTTTGACCGCATGGCTATATCTTTTCAAAATGTTGCAGGATCACAATGATTTTGACTTATATTATGCAGAATCAAGCCCTTTTCAACATATTTCAGCACCAGCAAGCTGCTAGAAAGGAATCTTTAGTTATTGACACTCTGTTGCAAAAAAGCTTCAACTCAGTGAGATAAACACTTTTTGACCATATGGCTATATCTTTTCAAAATGTTGCAGGATCACTATGATTTTGACTTACATTATGCAGAATCAAGCCCTTTTCAACATATTTCAGCACCAGCAAGCTGCTAGAAAGGAATCTTTAGTTATTGACACTCTGTTGCAAAAAACCTTCAACTCAGTGAGATAAACACTTTTTGACCATATGGCTATATCTTTTTAAAATGTTGCAGGATCACAATGATTTTGACTTATATTATGCAGAATCAAGCCCTTTTCAACATATTTCAGCACCAGCAAGCTGCTAGAAAGGAATCTTTAGTTATTGACACTCTGTTGCAAAGAAGCTTTAACTCAGTGAGATAAATACTTTTTGACCATATGGCTATATCTTTTCAAATTGTTGCAGGATCACAATGATTTTGACTTATATTATGCAGAATTAAGCCCTTTTCAACATATTTCAGCACCAGCAAGCTGCTAGAAAGGAATCTTTAGTTATTGACACTCTGTTGCAAAAAAGTTTCAACTCAGTGAGATAAACACTTTTTGACCGTATGGCTATATCTTTTTAAAATGTTGCAGGATCACAATGATTTTGACTTACATTATGCAGAATCAAGCCCTTTTCAACATATTTCAGCACCAGCAAGCTGCTAGAAAGGAATCTTTAGTTATTGACACTCTTTATCAAAAATGCTTCAACTCAGTGAGATAAACACTTTTTGACCGTATGGCTATATCTTTTCAAAATGTTGCAGGATCACATAGATTTTGACTTATATTATGCAGAATCAAGCCCTTTTCAACATATTTCAGCACCAGCAAGCTGCTAGAAAGGAATCTTTAGTTATTGACACTCTGTTGCAAAAAAGTTTCAACTCAGTGAGATAAACACTTTTTGACCGTATGGCTATATCTTTTTAAAATGTTGCAGGATCACAATGATTTTGACTTATATTATGCAGAATCAAGCCCTTTTCAACATATTTCAGCACCAGCAAGCTGCTAGAAAGGAATCTTTAGTTATTGACACTCTTTATCAAAAACGCTTCTACTCAGTGAGATAAACACTTTTTGACCGCATGGCTATATCTTTTCAAAATGTTGCAGGATCACAATGATTTTGACTTATATTATGCAGAATCAAGCCCTTTTCAACATATTTCAGCACCAGCAAGCTGCTAGAAAGGAATCTTTAGTTATTGACACTCTTTATCAAAAACGCTTCAACTCAGTGAGATTAACACTTTTTGACCATATGGCTATATCTTTTCAAATTGTTGCAGGATCACAATGAATTTGACTTATATTATGCAGAATCAAGCCCTTTTCAACATATTTCAGCACCAGCAAGCTGCTAGAAAGGAATCTTTAGTTATTGACACTCTGTTGCAAAAAAGCTTCAACTCAGTGAGAAAAACATATTTTGACCATATGGCTATATCTTTTTAAAATGTTGCAGGATCACAATGATTTTGACTTATATTATGCAGAATCAAGCCCTTTTCAACATATTTCAGCACCAGCAAGCTGCTAGAAAGGAATCTTTAGTTATTGACACTCTTTGTCAAAAATGCTTCAACTCTGTGAGATAAACACTTTTTGACCGTATGGCAATATCTTTTCAAAATGTTGCAGGATCACAATGATTTTGACTTATATTATGCAGAATCAAGCCCTTTTCAACATATTTCAGCACCAGCAAGCTGCTAGAAAGGAATCTTTAGTTATTGACACTCTGTTGCAAAAAAGCTACAACCAGTGAGAAAAACAGTTTTTGACCATATGGCTATATCTTTTCAAAATGTTGCAGGATCACAATGACTTTTACTTACATTATGCAGAATCAAGCCCTTTTCAACATATTTCAGCACCAGCAAACTGCTAGAAAGGAATCTTTAGTTATTGACACTCTTTATCAAAAAAGCTTCAACTCAGTGAGATAAACACTTTTTGACCGTATGGCTATATCTTTTCAAAATGTTGCAGGATCACAATGAATTTGACTTATATTATGCAGAATCAAGCCCTTTTCAACATATTTCAGCACCAGCAAGCTGCTAGAAAGGAATCTTTAGTTATTGACACTCTTTATCAAAAACGCTTCAACTCAGTGAGATTAACACTTTTTGACCATATGGCTATATCTTTTCAAATTGTTGCAGGATCACAATGAATTTGACTTATATTATGCAGAATTAAGCCCTTTTCAACATATTTCAGCACCAGCAAGCTGCTAGAAAAGAATCTTTAGTTATTGACACTCTTTATCAAAAACGCTTCAACTCAGTGAGATAAACACTTTTTGACCGTATGGCTATATCTTTTCAAAATGTTGCAGGATCACAATGAATTTGACTTATATTATGCAGAATCAAGCCCTTTTCACATATTTCAGGACCAGCAAGCTGCTAGAAAGGAATCTTTTGTTATTGACACTCTTTATCAAAAACGCTTCAACTCAGTGAGATAAACACTTTTTGACCGTATGGCTATATCTTTTCAAAATGTTGCAGGATCACAATGAATTTGTCTTATATTATGCAGAATCAATCCCTTTTCAACATATTTCAGCACCAGCAAGCTGCTAGAAAGGAATCTTTAGTTATTGACATTCTGTTGCTAAAAAGCTTCAACTCAGTGAGATAAACACTTTTTGACCATATGGCTATATCTTTTTAAAATGTTGCAGGATCACAATGATTTTGACTTATATTATGCAGAATCAAGCCCTTTTCAACATATTTCAGCACCAGCAAGCTGCTAGAAAGGAATCTTTAGTTATTGACACTCTGTTGCAAAAAAGCTTCAACTCAGTGAGATAAACACTTTTTGACCGTATGGCTATATCTTTTCAAAATGTTGCATGATCACAATGATTTTGACTTATATTATGCAGAATCAAGCCCTTTTCAACACATTTCAGCACCAGCAAGCTGCTAGAAAGGAATCTTTAGTTATTGACACTCTGTTGCAAAAAAGCTTCAACTCAGTGAGATAAACACTTTTTGAGCGTATGGCTATATCTTTTCAAAATGTTGCAGGATCACAATGATTTTGACTTATATTATGCAGAATCAAGCCCTTTTCAACATATTTCAGAACCAGCAAGCTGCTAGAAAGGAATCTTTAGTTATTGACACTCTTTATCAAAAATGCTTCAACTCAGTGAGATAAACACTTTTTGACCGTATGGCTATATCTTTTCAAAATGTTGCAGGATCACAATGATTTTGACTTACATTATGCAGAATCAAGCCCTTTTCAACATATTTCAGCACCAGCAAGCTGCTAGAAAGGAATCTTTAGTTATTGACACTCTGTTGCAAAAAAGCTTCAACTCAGTGAGATAAACACTTTTTGACCGTATGGCTATATCTTTTCAAAATGTTGCAGGATCACAATGATTTTGACTTATATTATGCAGAATCAAGCCCTTTTCAACATTTTTCAGCACCAGCAAGCTGCTAGAAAGGAATCTTTAGTTATTGACACTCTGTTGCAAAAAAGCTTCAACTCAGTGAGATAAACACTTTTTGACCGTATGGCTATATCTTTTCAAAATGTTGCAGGATCACAATGAATTTGACTTATATTATGCAGAATCAAGCCCTTTTCAACATATTTCAGCACCAGCAAGCTGCTAGAAAGGAATCTTTAGTTATTGACACTCTGTTGCAAAAAAGCTTCAACTCAGTGAGATAAACACTTTTTGACCGTATGGCTATATCTTTTCAAAATGTTGCAGGATCACAATGAATTTGACTTATATTATGCAGAATCAAGCCCTTTTCAACGTATTTCAGCACCAGCAAGCTGCTAGAAAGGAATCTTTAGTTATTGACACTCTGTTGCAAAAAAGCTTCAACTTAGTGAGATAAACACTTTTTGACCGTATGGCTATATCTTTTCAAAATGTTGCAGGATCACAATGATTTTGACTTATATTATGCAGAATCAAGCCCTTTTCAACATATTTCAGCACCAGCAAGCTGCTAGAAAGGAATCTTTAGTTATTGACACTCTGTTGCAAAAAAGCTTCAACTCAGTGAGATAAACACTTTTTGACCGTATGGCTATATCTTTTCAAAATGTTGCAGGATCACAATGAATTTGACTTATATTATGCAGAATCAAGCCCTTTTCAACATATTTCAGCACCAGCAAGCTGCTAGAAAGGAATCTTTAGTTATTGACACTCTGTTGCAAAAAAGCTTCAACTCAGTGAGATAAACACTTTTTGACCGTATGGCTATATCTTTTCAAAATGTTGCAGGATCACAATGAATTTGACTTATATTATGCAGAATCAAGCCCTTTTCAACGTATTTCAGCACCAGCAAGCTGCTAGAAAGGAATCTTTAGTTATTGACACTCTGTTGCAAAAAAGCTTCAACTCAGTGAGATAAACACTTTTTGACCGTATGGCTATATCTTTTCAAAATGTTGCAGGATCACAATGATTTTGACTTATATTATGCAGAATCAAGCCCTTTTCAACATATTTCAGCACCAGCAAGCTGCTAGAAAGGAATCTTTAGTTATTGACACTCTGTTGCAAAAAAGCTTCAACTCAGTGAGATAAACACTTTTTGACCGTATGGCTATATCTTTTCAAAATGTTGCAGGATCACAATGAATTTGACTTATATTATGCAGAATTAAGCCCTTTTCAACATATTTCAGCACCAGCAAGCTGCTAGAAACGAATCTTTAGTTATTGACACTCTTTATCAAAAACGCTTCTACTCAGTGAGATAAACACTTTTTGACCGCATGGCTATATCTTTTCAAAATGTTGCAGGATCACAATGATTTTGACTTACATTATGCAGAATCAAGCCCTTTTCAACATATTTCAGCACCAGCAAGCTGCTAGAAAGGAATCTTTAGTTATTGACACTCTTTATCAAAAACGCTTAAACTCAGTGAGATAAACACTTTTTGACCATATGGCTATATCTTTTCAAAATGTTGCAGGATCACAATGATTTTGACTTAAATTATGCAGAATCAAGCACTTTTCAACATATTTCAGCACCAGCAAGCTGCTAGAAAGGAATCTTTTGTTATTGACACTCTTTATCAAAAAAGCTTGAACTCAGTGAGATAAACACTTTTTGACCGTATGGCTATATCTTTTCAAAATGTTGCAGGATCACAATGAATTTGACTTATATTATGCAGAATTAAGCCCTTTTCAACATATATCAGCACCAGCAAGCTGCTAGAAAGGAATCTTTAGTTATTGACACTCTTTATCAAAAACGCTTCAACTCAGTGAGATAAACACTTTTTGACCGTATGGCTATATCTTTTCAAAATGTTGCAGGATCACAATGAATTTGACTTATATTATGCAGAATCAAGCCCTTTTCAACATATTTCAGCACCAGCAAGCTGCTAGAAAGGAATCTTTAGTTATTGACATTCTGTTGCTAAAAAGCTTCAACTCAGTGAGATAAACACTTTTTGACCATATGGCTATATCTTTTTAAACTGTTGCAGGATCACAATGATTTTGACTTATATTATGCAGAATCAAGCCCTTTTCAACAAATTTCAGCACCAGCAAGCTGCTAGAAAGGAATCTTTAGTTATTGACACTCTGTTGCAAAAAAGCTTCAACTCAGTGAGATAAACACTTTTTGACCGTATGGCTATATCTTTTCAAAATGTTGCAGGATCACAATGATTTTGACTTACATTATGCAGAATCAAGCCCTTTTCAACATATTTCAGCACCAGCAAGCTGCTAGAAAGGAATCTTTAGTTATTGACACTCTGTTGCAAAAAAGCTTCAACTCAGTGAGATAAACACTTTTTGACCGTATGGCTATATCTTTTCAAAATGTTGCAGGATCACAATGATTTTGACTTATATTATGCAGAATCAAGCCCTTTTCAACATATTTCAGCACCAGCAAGCTGCTAGAAAGGAATCTTTAGTTATTGACACTCTGTTGCAAAAAAGCTTCAACTCAGTGAGATAAACACTTTTTGACCGTATGGCTATATCTTTTCAAAATGTTGCAGGATCACAATGAATTTGACTTATATTATGCAGAATCAAGCCCTTTTCAACGTATTTCAGCACCAGCAAGCTGCTAGAAAGGAATCTTTAGTTATTGACACTCTGTTGCAAAAAAGCTTCAACTCAGTGAGATAAACACTTTTTGACCGTATGGCTATATCTTTTCAAAATGTTGCAGGATCACAATGATTTTGACTTATATTATGCAGAATCAAGCCCTTTTCAACATATTTCAGCACCAGCAAGCTGCTAGAAAGGAATCTTTAGTTATTGACACTCTGTTGCAAAAAAGCTTCAACTCAGTGAGATAAACACTTTTTGACCGTATGGCTATATCTTTTCAAAATGTTGCAGGATCACAATGAATTTGACTTATATTATGCAGAATTAAGCCCTTTTCAACATATTTCAGCACCAGCAAGCTGCTAGAAACGAATCTTTAGTTATTGACACTCTTTATCAAAAACGCTTCTACTCAGTGAGATAAACACTTTTTGACCGCATGGCTATATCTTTTCAAAATGTTGCCGGATCACAATGATTTTGACTTACATTATGCAGAATCAAGCCCTTTTCAACATATTTCAGCACCAGCAAGCTGCTAGAAAGGAATCTTTAGTTATTGACACTCTTTATCAAAAAAGCTTCAACTCAGTGAGATAAACACTTTTTGACCGTATGGCTATATCTTTTCAAATTGTTGCAGGATCACAATGATTTTGACTTATATTATGCAGAATTAAGTCCTTTTCAACATATTTCAGCACCAGCAAGCTGCTAGAAAGGAATCTTTAGTTATTGACACTCTTTATCAAAAACGCTTAAACTCAGTGAGATAAACACTTTTTGACCATATGGCTATATCTTTTCAAAATGTTGCAGGATCACAATGATTTTGACTTAAATTATGCAGAATCAAGCACTTTTCAACATATTTCAGCACCAGCAAGCTGCTAGAAAGGAATCTTTTGTTATTGACACTCTTTATCAAAAAAGCTTGAACTCAGTGAGATAAACACTTTTTGACCGTATGGCTATATCTTTTCAAAATGTTGCAGGATCACAATGAATTTGACTTATATTATGCAGAATTAAGCCCTTTTCAACATATATCAGCACCAGCAAGCTGCTAGAAAGGAATCTTTAGTTATTGACACTCTTTATCAAAAACGCTTCAACTCAGTGAGATAAACACTTTTTGACCGTATGGCTATATCTTTTCAAAATGTTGCAGGATCACAATGAATTTGACTTATATTATGCAGAATCAAGCCCTTTTCAACATATTTCAGCACCAGCAAGCTGCTAGAAAGGAATCTTTAGTTATTGACATTCTGTTTCTAAAAAGCTTCAACTCAGTGAGATAAACACTTTTTGACCATATGGCTATATCTTTTTAAACTGTTGCAGGATCACAATGATTTTGACTTATATTATGCAGAATCAAGCCCTTTTCAACAAATTTCAGCACCAGCAAGCTGCTAGAAAGGAATCTTTAGTTATTGACACTCTGTTGCAAAAAAGCTTCAACTCAGTGAGATAAACACTTTTTGACCGTATGGCTATATCTTTTCAAAATGTTGCATGATCACAATGATTTTGACTTATATTATGCAGAATCAAGCCCTTTTCAACACATTTCAGCACCAGCAAGCTGCTAGAAAGGAATCTTTAGTTATTGACACTCTGTTGCAAAAAAGCTTCAACTCAGTGAGATAAACACTTTTTGAGCGTATGGCTATATCTTTTCAAAATGTTGCAGGATCACAATGATTTTGACTTATATTATGCAGAATCAAGCCCTTTTCAACATATTTCAGCACCAGCAAGCTGCTAGAAAGGAATCTTTAGTTATTGACACTCTTTATCAAAAAAGCTTCAACTCAGTGAGATAAACACTTTTTGACCGTATGGCTATATCTTTTCAAAATGTTGCAGGATCACAATGATTTTGACTTACATTATGCAGAATCAAGCCCTTTTCAACATATTTCAGCACCAGCAAGCTGCTAGAAAGGAATCTTTAGTTATTGACACTCTTTATCAAAAATGCTTCAACTCAGTGAGATAAACACTTTTTGACCGTATGGCTATATCTTTTCAAAATGTTGCAGGATCACAATGATTTTGACTTACATTATGCAGAATCAAGCCCTTTTCAACATATTTCAGCACCAGCAAGCTGCTAGAAAGGAATCTTTAGTTATTGACACTCTGTTGCAAAAAAGCTTCAACTCAGTGAGATAAACACTTTTTGACCGTATGGCTATATCTTTTCAAAATGTTGCAGGATCACAATGATTTTGACTTATATTATGCAGAATCAAGCCCTTTTCAACATTTTTCAGCACCAGCAAGCTGCTAGAAAGGAATCTTTAGTTATTGACACTCTGTTGCAAAAAAGCTTCAACTCAGTGAGATAAACACTTTTTGACCGTATGGCTATATCTTTTCAAAATGTTGCAGGATCACAATGAATTTGACTTATATTATGCAGAATCAAGCCCTTTTCAACATATTTCAGCACCAGCAAGCTGCTAGAAAGGAATCTTTAGTTATTGACACTCTGTTGCAAAAAAGCTTCAACTCAGTGAGATAAACACTTTTTGACCGTATGGCTATATCTTTTCAAAATGTTGCAGGATCACAATGAATTTGACTTATATTATGCAGAATCAAGCCCTTTTCAACGTATTTCAGCACCAGCAAGCTGCTAGAAAGGAATCTTTAGTTATTGACACTCTGTTGCAAAAAAGCTTCAACTTAGTGAGATAAACACTTTTTGACCGTATGGCTATATCTTTTCAAAATGTTGCAGGATCACAATGATTTTGACTTATATTATGCAGAATCAAGCCCTTTTCAACATATTTCAGCACCAGCAAGCTGCTAGAAAGGAATCTTTAGTTATTGACACTCTGTTGCAAAAAAGCTTCAACTCAGTGAGATAAACACTTTTTGACCGTATGGCTATATCTTTTCAAAATGTTGCAGGATCACAATGAATTTGACTTATATTATGCAGAATCAAGCCCTTTTCAACATATTTCAGCACCAGCAAGCTGCTAGAAAGGAATCTTTAGTTATTGACACTCTGTTGCAAAAAAGCTTCAACTCAGTGAGATAAACACTTTTTGACCGTATGGCTATATCTTTTCAAAATGTTGCAGGATCACAATGAATTTGACTTATATTATGCAGAATCAAGCCCTTTTCAACGTATTTCAGCACCAGCAAGCTGCTAGAAAGGAATCTTTAGTTATTGACACTCTGTTGCAAAAAAGCTTCAACTCAGTGAGATAAACACTTTTTGACCGTATGGCTATATCTTTTCAAAATGTTGCAGGATCACAATGATTTTGACTTATATTATGCAGAATCAAGCCCTTTTCAACATATTTCAGCACCAGCAAGCTGCTAGAAAGGAATCTTTAGTTATTGACACTCTGTTGCAAAAAAGCTTCAACTCAGTGAGATAAACACTTTTTGACCGTATGGCTATATCTTTTCAAAATGTTGCAGGATCACAATGAATTTGACTTATATTATGCAGAATTAAGCCCTTTTCAACATATTTCAGCACCAGCAAGCTGCTAGAAACGAATCTTTAGTTATTGACACTCTTTATCAAAAACGCTTCTACTCAGTGAGATAAACACTTTTTGACCGCATGGCTATATCTTTTCAAAATGTTGCAGGATCACAATGATTTTGACTTACATTATGCAGAATCAAGCCCTTTTCAACATATTTCAGCACCAGCAAGCTGCTAGAAAGGAATCTTTAGTTATTGACACTCTTTATCAAAAAAGCTTCAACTCAGTGAGATAAACACTTTTTGACCGTATGGCTATATCTTTTCAAATTGTTGCAGGATCACAATGATTTTGACTTATATTATGCAGAATTAAGTCCTTTTCAACATATTTCAGCACCAGCAAGCTGCTAGAAAGGAATCTTTAGTTATTGACACTCTTTATCAAAAACGCTTAAACTCAGTGAGATAAACACTTTTTGACCATATGGCTATATCTTTTCAAAATGTTGCAGGATCACAATGATTTTGACTTAAATTATGCAGAATCAAGCACTTTTCAACATATTTCAGCACCAGCAAGCTGCTAGAAAGGAATCTTTTGTTATTGACACTCTTTATCAAAAAAGCTTGAACTCAGTGAGATAAACACTTTTTGACCGTATGGCTATATCTTTTCAAAATGTTGCAGGATCACAATGAATTTGACTTATATTATGCAGAATTAAGCCCTTTTCAACATATATCAGCACCAGCAAGCTGCTAGAAAGGAATCTTTAGTTATTGACACTCTTTATCAAAAACGCTTCAACTCAGTGAGATAAACACTTTTTGACCGTATGGCTATATCTTTTCAAAATGTTGCAGGATCACAATGAATTTGACTTATATTATGCAGAATCAAGCCCTTTTCAACATATTTCAGCACCAGCAAGCTGCTAGAAAGGAATCTTTAGTTATTGACATTCTGTTGCTAAAAAGCTTCAACTCAGTGAGATAAACACTTTTTGACCATATGGCTATATCTTTTTAAACTGTTGCAGGATCACAATGATTTTGACTTATATTATGCAGAATCAAGCCCTTTTCAACAAATTTCAGCACCAGCAAGCTGCTAGAAAGGAATCTTTAGTTATTGACACTCTGTTGCAAAAAAGCTTCAACTCAGTGAGATAAACACTTTTTGACCGTATGGCTATATCTTTTCAAAATGTTGCAGGATCACAATGATTTTGACTTACATTATGCAGAATCAAGCCCTTTTCAACATATTTCAGCACCAGCAAGCTGCTAGAAAGGAATCTTTAGTTATTGACACTCTGTTGCAAAAAAGCTTCAACTCAGTGAGATAAACACTTTTTGACCGTATGGCTATATCTTTTCAAAATGTTGCAGGATCACAATGATTTTGACTTATATTATGCAGAATCAAGCCCTTTTCAACATATTTCAGCACCAGCAAGCTGCTAGAAAGGAATCTTTAGTTATTGACACTCTGTTGCAAAAAAGCTTCAACTCAGTGAGATAAACACTTTTTGACCGTATGGCTATATCTTTTCAAAATGTTGCAGGATCACAATGAATTTGACTTATATTATGCAGAATCAAGCCCTTTTCAACGTATTTCAGCACCAGCAAGCTGCTAGAAAGGAATCTTTAGTTATTGACACTCTGTTGCAAAAAAGCTTCAACTCAGTGAGATAAACACTTTTTGACCGTATGGCTATATCTTTTCAAAATGTTGCAGGATCACAATGATTTTGACTTATATTATGCAGAATCAAGCCCTTTTCAACATATTTCAGCACCAGCAAGCTGCTAGAAAGGAATCTTTAGTTATTGACACTCTGTTGCAAAAAAGCTTCAACTCAGTGAGATAAACACTTTTTGACCGTATGGCTATATCTTTTCAAAATGTTGCAGGATCACAATGAATTTGACTTATATTATGCAGAATTAAGCCCTTTTCAACATATTTCAGCACCAGCAAGCTGCTAGAAACGAATCTTTAGTTATTGACACTCTTTATCAAAAACGCTTCTACTCAGTGAGATAAACACTTTTTGACCGCATGGCTATATCTTTTCAAAATGTTGCAGGATCACAATGATTTTGACTTACATTATGCAGAATCAAGCCCTTTTCAACATATTTCAGCACCAGCAAGCTGCTAGAAAGGAATCTTTAGTTATTGACACTCTTTATCAAAAAAGCTTCAACTCAGTGAGATAAACACTTTTTGACCGTATGGCTATATCTTTTCAAATTGTTGCAGGATCACAATGATTTTGACTTATATTATGCAGAATTAAGTCCTTTTCAACATATTTCAGCACCAGCAAGCTGCTAGAAAGGAATCTTTAGTTATTGACACTCTTTATCAAAAACGCTTAAACTCAGTGAGATAAACACTTTTTGACCATATGGCTATATCTTTTCAAAATGTTGCAGGATCACAATGATTTTGACTTAAATTATGCAGAATCAAGCACTTTTCAACATATTTCAGCACCAGCAAGCTGCTAGAAAGGAATCTTTTGTTATTGACACTCTTTATCAAAAAAGCTTGAAATCAGTGAGATAAACACTTTTTGACCGTATGGCTATATCTTTTCAAAATGTTGCAGGATCACAATGAATTTGACTTATATTATGCAGAATTAAGCCCTTTTCAACATATATCAGCACCAGCAAGCTGCTAGAAAGGAATCTTTAGTTATTGACACTCTTTATCAAAAACGCTTCAACTCAGTGAGATAAACACTTTTTGACCGTATGGCTATATCTTTTCAAAATGTTGCAGGATCACAATGAATTTGACTTATATTATGCAGAATCAAGCCCTTTTCAACATATTTCAGCACCAGCAAGCTGCTAGAAAGGAATCTTTAGTTATTGACATTCTGTTGCTAAAAAGCTTCAACTCAGTGAGATAAACACTTTTTGACCATATGGCTATATCTTTTTAAACTGTTGCAGGATCACAATGATTTTGACTTATATTATGCAGAATCAAGCCCTTTTCAACAAATTTCAGCACCAGCAAGCTGCTAGAAAGGAATCTTTAGTTATTGACACTCTGTTGCAAAAAAGCTTCAACTCAGTGAGATAAACACTTTTTGACCGTATGGCTATATCTTTTCAAAATGTTGCATGATCACAATGATTTTGACTTATATTATGCAGAATCAAGCCCTTTTCAACACATTTCAGCACCAGCAAGCTGCTAGAAAGGAATCTTTAGTTATTGACACTCTGTTGCAAAAAAGCTTCAACTCAGTGAGATAAACACTTTTTGAGCGTATGGCTATATCTTTTCAAAATGTTGCAGGATCACAATGATTTTGACTTATATTATGCAGAATCAAGCCCTTTTCAACATATTTCAGCACCAGCAAGCTGCTAGAAAGGAATCTTTAGTTATTGACACTCTTTATCAAAAAAGCTTCAACTCAGTGAGATAAACACTTTTTGACCGTATGGCTATATCTTTTCAAAATGTTGCAGGATCACAATGATTTTGACTTACATTATGCAGAATCAAGCCCTTTTCAACATATTTCAGCACCAGCAAGCTGCTAGAAAGGAATCTTTAGTTATTGACACTCTGTTGCAAAAAAGCTTCAACTCAGTGAGATAAACACTTTTTGACCGTATGGCTATATCTTTTCAAAATGTTGCAGGATCACAATGATTTTGACTTATATTATGCAGAATCAAGCCCTTTTCAACATATTTCAGCACCAGCAAGCTGCTAGAAAGGAATCTTTAGTTATTGACACTCTGTTGCAAAAAAGCTTCAACTCAGTGAGATAAACACTTTTTGACCGTATGGCTATATCTTTTCAAAATGTTGCAGGATCACAATGAATTTGACTTATATTATGCAGAATCAAGCCCTTTTCAACATATTTCAGCACCAGCAAGCTGCTAGAAAGGAATCTTTAGTTATTCACACTCTGTTGCAAAAAAGCTTCAACTCAGTGAGATAAACACTTTTTGACCGTATGGCTATATCTTTTCAAAATGTTGCAGGATCACAATGAATTTGACGTATATTATGCAGAATCAAGCCCTTTTCAATGTATTTCAGCACCAGCAAGCTGCTAGAAAGGAATCTTTAGTTATTGACACTCTGTTGCAAAAAAGCTTCAACTCAGTGAGATAAACACTTTTTGACCGTATGGCTATATCTTTTCAAAATGTTGCAGGATCACAATGATTTTGACTTATATTATGCAGAATCAAGCCCTTTTCAACATATTTCAGCACCAGCAAGCTGCTAGAAAGGAATCTTTAGTTATTGACACTCTGTTGCAAAAAAGCTTCAACTCAGTGAGATAAACACTTTTTGACCGTACGGCTATATCTTTTCAAAATGTTGCAGGATCACAATGATTTTGACTTATATTATGCAGAATCAAGCCCTTTTCAACATATTTCAGCACCAGCAAGCTGCTAGAAAGGAATCTTTAGTTATTGACACTCTGTTGCAAAAAAGCTTCAACTCAGTGAGATAAACACTTTTTGACCGTATGGCTATATCTTTTCAAAATGTTGCAGGATCACAATGAATTTGACTTATATTATGCAGAATCAAGCCCTTTTCAACGTATTTCAGCACCAGCAAGCTGCTAGAAAGGAATCTTTAGTTATTGACACTCTGTTGCAAAAAAGCTTCAACTCAGTGAGATAAACACTTTTTGACCGTATGGCTATATCTTTTCAAAATGTTGCATGATCACAATGATTTTGACTTATATTATGCAGAATCAAGCCCTTTTCAACATATTTCAGCACCAGCAAGCTGCTAGAAAGGAATCTTTAGTTATTGACACTCTGTTGCAAAAAAGCTTCAACTCAGTGAGATAAACACTTTTTGAGCGTATGGCTATATCTTTTCAAAATGTTGCAGGATCACAATGATTTTGACTTATATTATGCAGAATCATGCCCTTTTCAACATATTTCAGCACCAGCAAGCTGCTAGAAAGGAATCTTTAGTTATTGACACTCTTTATCAAAAAAGCTTCAACTCAGTGAGATAAACACTTTTTGACCGTATGGCTATATTTTTTCAAAATGTTGCAGGATCACAATGATTTTGACTTACATTATGCAGAATCAAGCCCTTTTCAACATATTTCAGCACCAGCAAGCTGCTAGAAAGGAATCTTTAGTTATTGACACTCTGTTGCAAAAAAGCTTCAACTCAGTGAGATAAACACTTTTTGACCGTATGGCTATATCTTTTCAAAATGTTGCAGGATCACAATGATTTTGACTTATATTATGCAGAATCAAGCCCTTTTCAACATATTTCAGCACCAGCAAGCTGCTAGAAAGGAATCTTTAGTTATTGACACTCTGTTGCAAAAAAGCTTCAACTCAGTGAGATAAACACTTTTTGACCGTATGGCTATATCTTTTCAAAATGTTGCAGGATCACAATGAATTTGACTTATATTATGCAGAATCAAGCCCTTTTCAACATATTTCAGCACCAGCAAGCTGCTAGAAAGGAATCTTTAGTTATTCACACTCTGTTGCAAAAAAGCTTCAACTCAGTGAGATAAACACTTTTTGACCGTATGGCTATATCTTTTCAAAATGTTGCAGGATCACAATGAATTTGACGTATATTATGCAGAATCAAGCCCTTTTCAATGTATTTCAGCACCAGCAAGCTGCTAGAAAGGAATCTTTAGTTATTGACACTCTGTTGCAAAAAAGCTTCAACTCAGTGAGATAAACACTTTTTGACCGTATGGCTATATCTTTTCAAAATGTTGCAGGATCACAATGATTTTGACTTATATTATGCAGAATCAAGCCCTTTTCAACATATTTCAGCACCAGCAAGCTGCTAGAAAGGAATCTTTAGTTATTGACACTCTGTTGCAAAAAAGCTTCAACTCAGTGAGATAAACACTTTTTGACCGTACGGCTATATCTTTTCAAAATGTTGCAGGATCACAATGATTTTGACTTATATTATGCAGAATCAAGCCCTTTTCAACATATTTCAGCACCAGCAAGCTGCTAGAAAGGAATCTTTAGTTATTGACACTCTGTTGCAAAAAAGCTTCAACTCAGTGAGATAAACACTTTTTGACCGTATGGCTATATCTTTTCAAAATGTTGCAGGATCACAATGAATTTGACTTATATTATGCAGAATCAAGCCCTTTTCAACGTATTTCAGCACCAGGAAGCTGCTAGAAAGGAATCTTTAGTTATTGACACTCTGTTGCAAAAAAGCTTCAACTCAGTGAGATAAACACTTTTTGACCGTATGGCTATATCTTTTCAAAATGTTGCATGATCACAATGATTTTGACTTATATTATGCAGAATCAAGCCCTTTTCAACATATTTCAGCACCAGCAAGCTGCTAGAAAGGAATCTTTAGTTATTGACACTCTGTTGCAAAAAAGCTTCAACTCAGTGAGATAAACACTTTTTGAGCGTATGGCTATATCTTTTCAAAATGTTGCAGGATCACAATGATTTTGACTTATATTATGCAGAATCATGCCCTTTTCAACATATTTCAGCACCAGCAAGCTGCTAGAAAGGAATCTTTAGTTATTGACACTCTTTATCAAAAAAGCTTCAACTCAGTGAGATAAACACTTTTTGACCGTATGGCTATATTTTTTCAAAATGTTGCAGGATCACAATGATTTTGACTTACATTATGCAGAATCAAGCCCTTTTCAACATATTTCAGCACCAGCAAGCTGCTAGAAAGGAATCTTTAGTTATTGACACTCTGTTGCAAAAAAGCTTCAACTCAGTGAGATAAACACTTTTTGACCGAATGGCTATATCTTTTCAAAATGTTGCAGGATCACAATGATTTTGACTTATATTATGCAGAATCAAGCCCTTTTCAACATATTTCAGCACCAGCAAGCTGCTAGAAAGGAATCTTTAGTTATTGACACTCTGTTGCAAAAAAGCTTCAACTCAGTGAGATAAACACTTTTTGACCGTATGGCTATATCTTTTCAAAATGTTGCAGGATCACAATGAATTTGACTTATATTATGCAGAATCAAGCCCTTTTCAACATATTTCAGCACCAGCAAGCTGCTAGAAAGGAATCTTTAGTTATTGACACTCTGTTGCAAAAAAGCTTCAACTCAGTGAGATAAACACTTTTTGACCGTATGGCTATATCTTTTCAAAATGTTGCAGGATCACAATGAATTTGACTTATATTATGCAGAATCAAGCCCTTTTCAACGTATTTCAGCACCAGCAAGCTGCTAGAAAGGAATCTTTAGTTATTGACACTCTGTTGCAAAAAAGCTTCAACTCAGTGAGATAAACACTTTTTGACCGTATGGCTATATCTTTTCAAAATGTTGCAGGATCACAATGAATTTGACTTATATTATGCAGAATTAAGCCCTTTTCAACATATTTTAGCACCAGCAAGCTGCTAGAAACGAATCTTTAGTTATTGACACTCTTTATCAAAAACGCTTCTACTCAGTGAGATAAACACTTTTTGACCGCATGGCTATATCTTTTCAAAATGTTGCAGGATCACAATGATTTTGACTTACATTATGCAGAATCAAGCCCTTTTCAACATATTTCAGCACCAGCAAGCTGCTAGAAAGGAATCTTTAGTTATTGACACTCTTTATCAAAAAAGCTTCAACTCAGTGAGATAAACACTTTTTGACCGTATGGCTATATCTTTTCAAATTGTTGCAGGATCACAATGATTTTGACTTATATTATGCAGAATTAAGCCCTTTTCAACATATTTCAGCACCAGCAAGCTGCTAGAAAGGAATCTTTAGTTATTGACACTCTTTATCAAAAACGCTTAAACTCAGTGAGATAAACACTTTTTGACCATATGGCTATATCTTTTCAAAATGTTGCAGGATCACAATGATTTTGACTTACATTATGCAGAATCAAGCACTTTTCAACATATTTCAGCACCAGCAAGCTGCTAGAAAGGAATCTTTTGTTATTGACACTCTTTATCAAAAAAGCTTGAACTCAGTGAGATAAACACTTTTTGACCGTATGGCTATATCTTTTCAAAATGTTGCAGGATCACAATGAATTTGACTTATATTATGCAGAATTAAGCCCTTTTCAACATATATCAGCACCAGCAAGCTGCTAGAAAGGAATCTTTAGTTATTGACACTCTTTATCAAAAACGCTTCAACTCAGTGAGATAAACACTTTTTGACCGTATGGCTATATCTTTTCAAAATGTTGCAGGATCACAATGAATTTGACTTATATTATGCAGAATCAAGCCCTTTTCAACATATTTCAGCACCAGCAAGCTGCTAGAAAGGAATCTTTAGTTATTGACATTCTGTTGCTAAAAAGCTTCAACTCAGTGAGATAAACACTTTTTGACCATATGGCTATATCTTTTTAAACTGTTGCAGGATCACAATGATTTTGACTTATATTATGCAGAATCAAGCCCTTTTCAACAAATTTCAGCACCAGCAAGCTGCTAGAAAGGAATCTTTAGTTATTGACACTCTGTTGCAAAAAAGCTTCAACTCAGTGAGATAAACACTTTTTGACCGTATGGCTATATCTTTTCAAAATGTTGCATGATCACAATGATTTTGACTTATATTATGCAGAATCAAGCCCTTTTCAACACATTTCAGCACCAGCAAGCTGCTAGAAAGGAATCTTTAGTTATTGACACTCTGTTGCAAAAAAGCTTCAACTCAGTGAGATAAACACTTTTTGACCGTATGGCTATATCTTTTCAAAATGTTGCAGGATCACAATGATTTTGACTTATATTATGCAGAATCAAGCCCTTTTCAACATATTTCAGCACCAGCAAGCTGCTAGAAAGGAATCTTTAGTTATTGACACTCTTTATCAAAAAAGCTTCAACTCAGTGAGATAAACACTTTTTGACCGTATGGCTATATCTTTTCAAAATGTTGCAGGATCACAATGATTTTGACTTACATTATGTAGAATCAAGCCCTTTTCAACATATTTCAGCACCAGCAAGCTGCTAGAAAGGAATCTTTAGTTATTGACACTCTGTTGCAAAAAAGCTTCAACTCAGTGAGATAAACACTTTTTGACCGTATGGCTATATCTTTTCAAAATGTTGCAGGATCACAATGATTTTGACTTATATTATGCAGAATCAAGCCCTTTTCAACATATTTCAGCACCAGCAAGCTGCTAGAAAGGAATCTTTAGTTATTGACACTCTGTTGCAAAAAAGCTTCAACTCAGTGAGATAAACACTTTTTGACCGTATGGCTATATCTTTTCAAAATGTTGCAGGATCACAATGAATTTGACTTATATTATGCAGAATCAAGCCCTTTTCAACATATTTCAGCACCAGCAAGCTGCTAGAAAGGAATCTTTAGTTATTCACACTCTGTTGCAAAAAAGCTTCAACTCAGTGAGATAAACACTTTTTGACCGTATGGCTATATCTTTTCAAAATGTTGCAGGATCACAATGAATTTGACGTATATTATGCAGAATCAAGCCCTTTTCAATGTATTTCAGCACCAGCAAGCTGCTAGAAAGGAATCTTTAGTTATTGACACTCTGTTGCAAAAAAGCTTCAACTCAGTGAGATAAACACTTTTTGACCGTATGGCTATATCTTTTCAAAATGTTGCAGGATCACAATGATTTTGACTTATATTATGCAGAATCAAGCCCTTTTCAACATATTTCAGCACCAGCAAGCTGCTAGAAAGGAATCTTTAGTTATTGACACTCTGTTGCAAAAAAGCTTCAACTCAGTGAGATAAACACTTTTTGACCGTACGGCTATATCTTTTCAAAATGTTGCAGGATCACAATGATTTTGACTTATATTATGCAGAATCAAGCCCTTTTCAACATATTTCAGCACCAGCAAGCTGCTAGAAAGGAATCTTTAGTTATTGACACTCTGTTGCAAAAAAGCTTCAACTCAGTGAGATAAACACTTTTTGACCGTATGGCTATATCTTTTCAAAATGTTGCAGGATCACAATGAATTTGACTTATATTATGCAGAATCAAGCCCTTTTCAACGTATTTCAGCACCAGCAAGCTGCTAGAAAGGAATCTTTAGTTATTGACACTCTGTTGCAAAAAAGCTTCAACTCAGTGAGATAAACACTTTTTGACCGTATGGCTATATCTTTTCAAAATGTTGCAGGATCACAATGAATTTGACTTATATTATGCAGAATCAAGCCCTTTTCAACATATTTCAGCACCAGCAAGCTGCTAGAAAGGAATCTTTAGTTATTGACACTCTGTTGCAAAAAAGCTTCAACTCAGTGAGATAAACACTTTTTGACCGTATGGCTATATCTTTTCAAAATGTTGCAGGATCACAATGAATTTGACGTATATTATGCAGAATCAAGCCCTTTTCAATGTATTTCAGCACCAGCAAGCTGCTAGAAAGGAATCTTTAGTTATTGACACTCTGTTGCAAAAAAGCTTCAACTCAGTGAGATAAACACTTTTTGACCGTATGGCTATATCTTTTCAAAATGTTGCAGGATCACAATGATTTTGACTTATATTATGCAGAATCAAGCCCTTTTCAACATATTTCAGCACCAGCAAGCTGCTAGAAAGGAATCTTTAGTTATTGACACTCTGTTGCAAAAAAGCTTCAACTCAGTGAGATAAACACTTTTTGACCGTACGGCTATATCTTTTCAAAATGTTGCAGGATCACAATGATTTTGACTTATATTATGCAGAATCAAGCCCTTTTCAACATATTTCAGCACCAGCAAGCTGCTAGAAAGGAATCTTTAGTTATTGACACTCTGTTGCAAAAAAGCTTCAACTCAGTGAGATAAACACTTTTTGACCGTATGGCTATATCTTTTCAAAATGTTGCAGGATCACAATGAATTTGACTTATATTATGCAGAATCAAGCCCTTTTCAACGTATTTCAGCACCAGGAAGCTGCTAGAAAGGAATCTTTAGTTATTGACACTCTGTTGCAAAAAAGCTTCAACTCAGTGAGATAAACACTTTTTGACCGTATGGCTATATCTTTTCAAAATGTTGCATGATCACAATGATTTTGACTTATATTATGCAGAATCAAGCCCTTTTCAACATATTTCAGCACCAGCAAGCTGCTAGAAAGGAATCTTTAGTTATTGACACTCTGTTGCAAAAAAGCTTCAACTCAGTGAGATAAACACTTTTTGAGCGTATGGCTATATCTTTTCAAAATGTTGCAGGATCACAATGATTTTGACTTATATTATGCAGAATCATGCCCTTTTCAACATATTTCAGCACCAGCAAGCTGCTAGAAAGGAATCTTTAGTTATTGACACTCTTTATCAAAAAAGCTTCAACTCAGTGAGATAAACACTTTTTGACCGTATGGCTATATTTTTTCAAAATGTTGCAGGATCACAATGATTTTGACTTACATTATGCAGAATCAAGCCCTTTTCAACATATTTCAGCACCAGCAAGCTGCTAGAAAGGAATCTTTAGTTATTGACACTCTGTTGCAAAAAAGCTTCAACTCAGTGAGATAAACACTTTTTGACCGTATGGCTATATCTTTTCAAAATGTTGCAGGATCACAATGATTTTGACTTATATTATGCAGAATCAAGCCCTTTTCAACATATTTCAGCACCAGCAAGCTGCTAGAAAGGAATCTTTAGTTATTGACACTCTGTTGCAAAAAAGCTTCAACTCAGTGAGATAAACACTTTTTGACCGTATGGCTATATCTTTTCAAAATGTTGCAGGATCACAATGAATTTGACTTATATTATGCAGAATCAAGCCCTTTTCAACATATTTCAGCACCAGCAAGCTGCTAGAAAGGAATCTTTAGTTATTGACACTCTGTTGCAAAAAAGCTTCAACTCAGTGAGATAAACACTTTTTGACCGTATGGCTATATCTTTTCAAAATGTTGCAGGATCACAATGAATTTGACTTATATTATGCAGAATCAAGCCCTTTTCAACGTATTTCAGCACCAGCAAGCTGCTAGAAAGGAATCTTTAGTTATTGACACTCTGTTGCAAAAAAGCTTCAACTCAGTGAGATAAACACTTTTTGACCGTATGGCTATATCTTTTCAAAATGTTGCAGGATCACAATGAATTTGACTTATATTATGCAGAATTAAGCCCTTTTCAACATATTTTAGCACCAGCAAGCTGCTAGAAACGAATCTTTAGTTATTGACACTCTTTATCAAAAACGCTTCTACTCAGTGAGATAAACACTTTTTGACCGCATGGCTATATCTTTTCAAAATGTTGCAGGATCACAATGATTTTGACTTACATTATGCAGAATCAAGCCCTTTTCAACATATTTCAGCACCAGCAAGCTGCTAGAAAGGAATCTTTAGTTATTGACACTCTTTATCAAAAAAGCTTCAACTCAGTGAGATAAACACTTTTTGACCGTATGGCTATATCTTTTCAAATTGTTGCAGGATCACAATGATTTTGACTTATATTATGCAGAATTAAGCCCTTTTCAACATATTTCAGCACCAGCAAGCTGCTAGAAAGGAATCTTTAGTTATTGACACTCTTTATCAAAAACGCTTAAACTCAGTGAGATAAACACTTTTTGACCATATGGCTATATCTTTTCAAAATGTTGCAGGATCACAATGATTTTGACTTACATTATGCAGAATCAAGCACTTTTCAACATATTTCAGCACCAGCAAGCTGCTAGAAAGGAATCTTTTGTTATTGACACTCTTTATCAAAAAAGCTTGAACTCAGTGAGATAAACACTTTTTGACCGTATGGCTATATCTTTTCAAAATGTTGCAGGATCACAATGAATTTGACTTATATTATGCAGAATTAAGCCCTTTTCAACATATATCAGCACCAGCAAGCTGCTAGAAAGGAATCTTTAGTTATTGACACTCTTTATCAAAAACGCTTCAACTCAGTGAGATAAACACTTTTTGACCGTATGGCTATATCTTTTCAAAATGTTGCAGGATCACAATGAATTTGACTTATATTATGCAGAATCAAGCCCTTTTCAACATATTTCAGCACCAGCAAGCTGCTAGAAAGGAATCTTTAGTTATTGACATTCTGTTGCTAAAAAGCTTCAACTCAGTGAGATAAACACTTTTTGACCATATGGCTATATCTTTTTAAACTGTTGCAGGATCACAATGATTTTGACTTATATTATGCAGAATCAAGCCCTTTTCAACAAATTTCAGCACCAGCAAGCTGCTAGAAAGGAATCTTTAGTTATTGACACTCTGTTGCAAAAAAGCTTCAACTCAGTGAGATAAACACTTTTTGACCGTATGGCTATATCTTTTCAAAATGTTGCATGATCACAATGATTTTGACTTATATTATGCAGAATCAAGCCCTTTTCAACACATTTCAGCACCAGCAAGCTGCTAGAAAGGAATCTTTAGTTATTGACACTCTGTTGCAAAAAAGCTTCAACTCAGTGAGATAAACACTTTTTGAGCGTATGGCTATATCTTTTCAAAATGTTGCAGGATCACAATGATTTTGACTTATATTATGCAGAATCAAGCCCTTTTCAACATATTTCAGCACCAGCAAGCTGCTAGAAAGGAATCTTTAGTTATTGACACTCTTTATCAAAAAAGCTTCAACTCAGTGAGATAAACACTTTTTGACCGTATGGCTATATCTTTTCAAAATGTTGCAGGATCACAATGATTTTGACTTACATTATGCAGAATCAAGCCCTTTTCAACATATTTCAGCACCAGCAAGCTGCTAGAAAGGAATCTTTAGTTATTGACACTCTGTTGCAAAAAAGCTTCAACTCAGTGAGATAAACACTTTTTGACCGTATGGCTATATCTTTTCAAAATGTTGCAGGATCACAATGATTTTGACTTATATTATGCAGAATCAAGCCCTTTTCAACATATTTCAGCACCAGCAAGCTGCTAGAAAGGAATCTTTAGTTATTGACACTCTGTTGCAAAAAAGCTTCAACTCAGTGAGATAAACACTTTTTGAGCGTATGGCTATATCTTTTCAAAATGTTGCAGGATCACAATGATTTTGACTTATATTATGCAGAATCAAGCCCTTTTCAACATATTTCAGCACCAGCAAGCTGCTAGAAAGGAATCTTTAGTTATTGACACTCTTTATCAAAAAAGCTTCAACTCAGTGAGATAAACACTTTTTGACCGTATGGCTATATCTTTTCAAAATGTTGCAGGATCACAATGATTTTGACTTACATTATGCAGAATCAAGCCCTTTTCAACATATTTCAGCACCAGCAAGCTGCTAGAAAGGAATCTTTAGTTATTGACACTCTGTTGCAAAAAAGCTTCAACTCAGTGAGATAAACACTTTTTGACCGTATGGCTATATCTTTTCAAAATGTTGCAGGATCACAATGATTTTGACTTATATTATGCAGAATCAAGCCCTTTTCAACATATTTCAGCACCAGCAAGCTGCTAGAAAGGAATCTTTAGTTATTGACACTCTGTTGCAAAAAAGCTTCAACTCAGTGAGATAAACACTTTTTGACCGTATGGCTATATCTTTTCAAAATGTTGCAGGATCACAATGAATTTGACTTATATTATGCAGAATCAAGCCCTTTTCAACATATTTCAGCACCAGCAAGCTGCTAGAAAGGAATCTTTAGTTATTCACACTCTGTTGCAAAAAAGCTTCAACTCAGTGAGATAAACACTTTTTGACCGTATGGCTATATCTTTTCAAAATGTTGCAGGATCACAATGAATTTGACGTATATTATGCAGAATCAAGCCCTTTTCAATGTATTTCAGCACCAGCAAGCTGCTAGAAAGGAATCTTTAGTTATTGACACTCTGTTGCAAAAAAGCTTCAACTCAGTGAGATAAACACTTTTTGACCGTATGGCTATATCTTTTCAAAATGTTGCAGGATCACAATGATTTTGACTTATATTATGCAGAATCAAGCCCTTTTCAACATATTTCAGCACCAGCAAGCTGCTAGAAAGGAATCTTTAGTTATTGACACTCTGTTGCAAAAAAGCTTCAACTCAGTGAGATAAACACTTTTTGACCGTACGGCTATATCTTTTCAAAATGTTGCAGGATCACAATGATTTTGACTTATATTATGCAGAATCAAGCCCTTTTCAACATATTTCAGCACCAGCAAGCTGCTAGAAAGGAATCTTTAGTTATTGACACTCTGTTGCAAAAAAGCTTCAACTCAGTGAGATAAACACTTTTTGACCGTATGGCTATATCTTTTCAAAATGTTGCAGGATCACAATGAATTTGACTTATATTATGCAGAATCAAGCCCTTTTCAACGTATTTCAGCACCAGCAAGCTGCTAGAAAGGAATCTTTAGTTATTGACACTCTGTTGCAAAAAAGCTTCAACTCAGTGAGATAAACACTTTTTGACCGTATGGCTATATCTTTTCAAAATGTTGCAGGATCACAATGATTTTGACTTATATTATGCAGAATCAAGCCCTTTTCAACATATTTCAGCACCAGCAAGCTGCTAGAAAGGAATCTTTAGTTATTGACACTCTGTTGCAAAAAAGCTTCAACTCAGTGAGATAAACACTTTTTGACCGTATGGCTATATCTTTTCAAAATGTTGCATGATCACAATGATTTTGACTTATATTATGCAGAATCAAGCCCTTTTCAACATATTTCAGCACCAGCAAGCTGCTAGAAAGGAATCTTTAGTTATTGACACTCTGTTGCAAAAAAGCTTCAACTCAGTGAGATAAACACTTTTTGAGCGTATGGCTATATCTTTTCAAAATGTTGCAGGATCACAATGATTTTGACTTATATTATGCAGAATCATGCCCTTTTCAACATATTTCAGCACCAGCAAGCTGCTAGAAAGGAATCTTTAGTTATTGACACTCTTTATCAAAAAAGCTTCAACTCAGTGAGATAAACACTTTTTGACCGTATGGCTATATCTTTTCAAAATGTTGCAGGATCACAATGATTTTGACTTACATTATGCAGAATCAAGCCCTTTTCAACATATTTCAGCACCAGCAAGCTGCTAGAAAGGAATCTTTAGTTATTGACACTCTGTTGCAAAAAAGCTTCAACTCAGTGAGATAAACACTTTTTGACCGTATGGCTATATCTTTTCAAAATGTTGCAGGATCACAATGATTTTGACTTATATTATGCAGAATCAAGCCCTTTTCAACATATTTCAGCACCAGCAAGCTGCTAGAAAGGAATCTTTAGTTATTGACACTCTGTTGCAAAAAAGCTTCAACTCAGTGAGATAAACACTTTTTGACCGTATGGCTATATCTTTTCAAAATGTTGCAGGATCACAATGAATTTGACTTATATTATGCAGAATCAAGCCCTTTTCAACATATTTCAGCACCAGCAAGCTGCTAGAAAGGAATCTTTAGTTATTGACACTCTGTTGCAAAAAAGCTTCAACTCAGTGAGATAAACACTTTTTGACCGTATGGCTATATCTTTTCAAAATGTTGCAGGATCACAATGAATTTGACTTATATTATGCAGAATCAAGCCCTTTTCAACGTATTTCAGCACCAGCAAGCTGCTAGAAAGGAATCTTTAGTTATTGACACTCTGTTGCAAAAAAGCTTCAACTCAGTGAGATAAACACTTTTTGACCGTATGGCTATATCTTTTCAAAATGTTGCAGGATCACAATGATTTTGACTTATATTATGCAGAATCAAGCCCTTTTCAACATATTTCAGCACCAGCAAGCTGCTAGAAAGGAATCTTTAGTTATTGACACTCTGTTGCAAAAAAGCTTCAACTCAGTGAGATAAACACTTTTTGACCGTATGGCTATATCTTTTCAAAATGTTGCAGGATCACAATGAATTTGACTTATATTATGCAGAATTAAGCCCTTTTCAACATATTTCAGCACCAGCAAGCTGCTAGAAACAAATCTTTAGTTATTGACACTCTTTATCAAAAACGCTTCTACTCAGTGAGATAAACACTTTTTGACCGCATGGCTATATCTTTTCAAAATGTTGCAGGATCACAATGATTTTGACTTACATTATGCAGAATCAAGCCCTTTTCAACATATTTCAGCACCAGCAAACTGCTAGAAAGGAATCTTTAGTTATTGACACTCTTTATCAAAAAAGCTTCAACTCAGTGAGATAAACACTTTTTGACCGTATGGCTATATCTTTTCAAATTGTTGCAGGATCACAATGATTTTGACTTATATTATGCAGAATCAAGCCCTTTTCAACATATTTCAGCACCAGCAAGCTGCTAGAAAGGAATCTTTAGTTATTGACACTCTTTATCAAAAACGCTTAAACTCAGTGAGATAAACACTTTTTGACCATATGGCTATATCTTTTCAAAATGTTGCAGGATCACAATGAATTTGACTTATATTATGCAGAATCAAGCCCTTTTCAACGTATTTCAGCACCAGCAAGCTGCTAGAAAGGAATCTTTAGTTATTGACACTCTGTTGCAAAAAAGCTTCAACTCAGTGAGATAAACACTTTTTGACCGTATGGCTATATCTTTTCAAAATGTTGCAGGATCACAATGATTTTGACTTATATTATGCAGAATCAAGCCCTTTTCAACATATTTCAGCACCAGCAAGCTGCTAGAAAGGAATCTTTAGTTATTGACACTCTGTTGCAAAAAAGCTTCAACTCAGTGAGATAAACACTTTTTGACCGTATGGCTATATCTTTTCAAAATGTTGCATGATCACAATGATTTTGACTTATATTATGCAGAATCAAGCCCTTTTCAACATATTTCAGCACCAGCAAGCTGCTAGAAAGGAATCTTTAGTTATTGACACTCTGTTGCAAAAAAGCTTCAACTCAGTGAGATAAACACTTTTTGAGCGTATGGCTATATCTTTTCAAAATGTTGCAGGATCACAATGATTTTGACTTATATTATGCAGAATCATGCCCTTTTCAACATATTTCAGCACCAGCAAGCTGCTAGAAAGGAATCTTTAGTTATTGACACTCTTTATCAAAAAAGCTTCAACTCAGTGAGATAAACACTTTTTGACCGTATGGCTATATCTTTTCAAAATGTTGCAGGATCACAATGATTTTGACTTACATTATGCAGAATCAAGCCCTTTTCAACATATTTCAGCACCAGCAAGCTGCTAGAAAGGAATCTTTAGTTATTGACACTCTGTTGCAAAAAAGCTTCAACTCAGTGAGATAAACACTTTTTGACCGTATGGCTATATCTTTTCAAAATGTTGCAGGATCACAATGATTTTGACTTATATTATGCAGAATCAAGCCCTTTTCAACATATTTCAGCACCAGCAAGCTGCTAGAAAGGAATCTTTAGTTATTGACACTCTGTTGCAAAAAAGCTTCAACTCAGTGAGATAAACACTTTTTGACCGTATGGCTATATCTTTTCAAAATGTTGCAGGATCACAATGAATTTGACTTATATTATGCAGAATCAAGCCCTTTTCAACATATTTCAGCACCAGCAAGCTGCTAGAAAGGAATCTTTAGTTATTGACACTCTGTTGCAAAAAAGCTTCAACTCAGTGAGATAAACACTTTTTGACCGTATGGCTATATCTTTTCAAAATGTTGCAGGATCACAATGAATTTGACTTATATTATGCAGAATCAAGCCCTTTTCAACGTATTTCAGCACCAGCAAGCTGCTAGAAAGGAATCTTTAGTTATTGACACTCTGTTGCAAAAAAGCTTCAACTCAGTGAGATAAACACTTTTTGACCGTATGGCTATATCTTTTCAAAATGTTGCAGGATCACAATGATGTTGACTTATATTATGCAGAATCAAGCCCTTTTCAACATATTTCAGCACCAGCAAGCTGCTAGAAAGGAATCTTTAGTTATTGACACTCTGTTGCAAAAAAGCTTCAACTCAGTGAGATAAACACTTTTTGACCGTATGGCTATATCTTTTCAAAATGTTGCAGGATCACAATGAATTTGACTTATATTATGCAGAATTAAGCCCTTTTCAACATATTTCAGCACCAGCAAGCTGCTAGAAACAAATCTTTAGTTATTGACACTCTTTATCAAAAACGCTTCTACTCAGTGAGATAAACACTTTTTGACCGCATGGCTATATCTTTTCAAAATGTTGCAGGATCACAATGATTTTGACTTACATTATGCAGAATCAAGCCCTTTTCAACATATTTCAGCACCAGCAAACTGCTAGAAAGGAATCTTTAGTTATTGACACTCTTTATCAAAAAAGCTTCAACTCAGTGAGATAAACACTTTTTGACCGTATGGCTATATCTTTTCAAATTGTTGCAGGATCACAATGATTTTGACTTATATTATGCAGAATTAAGCCCTTTTCAACATATTTCAGCACCAGCAAGCTGCTAGAAAGGAATCTTTAGTTATTGACACTCTTTATCAAAAACGCTTAAACTCAGTGAGATAAACACTTTTTGACCATATGGCTATATCTTTTCAAAATGTTGCAGGATCACAATGATTTTGACTTACATTATGCAGAATCAAGCACTTTTCAACATATTTCAGCACCAGCAAGCTGCTAGAAAGGAATCTTTTGTTATTGACACTCCTTATCAAAAAAGCTTGAACTCAGTGAGATAAACACTTTTTGACCGTATGGCTATATCTTTTCAAAATGTTGCAGGATCACAATTAATTTGACTTATATTATGCAGAATTAAGCCCTTTTCAACATATATCAGCACCAGCAAGCTGCTAGAAAGGAATCTTTAGTTATTGACACTCTGTTGCAAAAAAGCTTCAACTCAGTGAGATAAACACTTTTTGACCGTATGGCTATATCTTTTCAAAATGTTGCAGGATCACAATGATGTTGACTTATATTATGCAGAATCAAGCCCTTTTCAACATATTTCAGCACCAGCAAGCTGCTAGAAAGGAATCTTTAGTTATTGACACTCTGTTGCAAAAAAGCTTCAACTCAGTGAGATAAACACTTTTTGACCGTATGGCTATATCTTTTCAAAATGTTGCAGGATCACAATGAATTTGACTTATATTATGCAGAATTAAGCCCTTTTCAACATATTTCAGCACCAGCAAGCTGCTAGAAACAAATCTTTAGTTATTGACACTCTTTATCAAAAAACGCTTCTACTCAGTGAGATAAACACTTTTTGACCGCATGGCTATATCTTTTCAAAATGTTGCAGGATCACAATGATTTTGACTTACATTATGCAGAATCAAGCCCTTTTCAACATATTTCAGCACCAGCAAACTGCTAGAAAGGAATCTTTAGTTATTGACACTCTTTATCAAAAAAGCTTCAACTCAGTGAGATAAACACTTTTTGACCGTATGGCTATATCTTTTCAAATTGTGCAGGATCACAATGATTTTGACTTATATTATGCAGAATTAAGCCCTTTTCAACATATTTCAGCACCAGCAAGCTGCTAGAAAGGAATCTTTAGTTATTGACACTCTTTATCAAAAACGCTTAAACTCAGTGAGATAAACACTTTTTGACCATATGGCTATATCTTTTCAAAATGTTGCAGGATCACAATGATTTTGACTTACATTATGCAGAATCAAGCACTTTTCAACATATTTCAGCACCAGCAAGCTGCTAGAAAGGAATCTTTTGTTATTGACACTCCTTATCAAAAAAGCTTGAACTCAGTGAGATAAACACTTTTTGACCGTATGGCTATATCTTTTCAAAATGTTGCAGGATCACAATTAATTTGACTTATATTATGCAGAATTAAGCCCTTTTCAACATATATCAGCACCAGCAAGCTGCTAGAAAGGAATCTTTAGTTATTGACACTCTGTTGCAAAAAAGCTTCAACTCAGTGAGATAAACACTTTTTGACCGTATGGCTATATCTTTTCAAAATGTTGCAGGATCACAATGAATTTGTCTTATATTATGCAGAATCAATCCCTTTTCAACATATTTCAGCACCAGCAAGCTGCTAGAAAGGAATCTTTAGTTATTGACACTCTGTTGCAAAAAAGCTTCAACTCAGTGAGATAAACACTTTTTGACCGTATGGCTATATCTTTTCAAATGTTGCATGATCACAATGATTTTGACTTATATTATGCAGAATCAAGCCCTTTTCAACATATTTCAGCACCAGCAAGCTGCTAGAAGGAATCTTTAGTTATTGACACTCTGTTGCAAAAAGCTTCAACTCAGTGAGATAAACACTTTTTGAGCGTATGGCTATATCTTTTCAAAATGTTGCAGGATCACAATGATTTTGACTTATATTATGCAGAATCATGCCCTTTTCAACATATTTCAGCACCAGCAAGCTGCTAGAAAGGAATCTTTAGTTATTGACACTCTTTATCAAAAAAGCTTCAACTCAGTGAGATAAACACTTTTTGACCGTATGGCTATATCTTTTCAAAATGTTGCAGGATCACAATGATTTTGACTTACATTATGCAGAATCAAGCCCTTTTCAACATATTTCAGCACCAGCAAGCTGCTAGAAAGGAAATCTTTAGTTATTGACACTCTGTTGCAAAAAAGCTTCAACTCAGTGAGATAAACACTTTTTGACCGTATGGCTATATCTTTTCAAAATGTTGCAGGATCACAATGATTTTGACTTATATTATGCAGAATCAAGCCCTTTTCAACATATTCAGCACCAGCAAGCTGCTAGAAAGGAATCTTTAGTTATTGACACTCTGTTGCAAAAAAGCTTCAACTCAGTGAGATAAACACTTTTTGACCGTATGGCTATATCTTTTCAAAATGTTGCAGGATCACAATGAATTTGACTTATATTATGCAGAATCAAGCCCTTTTCAACATATTTCAGCACCAGCAAGCTGCTAGAAAGGAATCTTTAGTTATTGACACTCTGTTGCAAAAAAGCTTCAACTCAGTGAGATAAACACTTTTGACCGTATGGCTATATCTTTTCAAAATGTTGCAGGATCACAATGAATTTGACTTATATTATGCAGAATCAAGCCCTTTTCAACGTATTTCAGCACCAGCAAGCTGCTAGAAAGGAATCTTTAGTTATTGACACTCTGTTGCAAAAAAGCTTCAACTCAGTGAGATAAACACTTTTTGACCGTATGGCTATATCTTTTCAAAATGTTGCAGGATCACAATGATTTTGACTTATATTATGCAGAATCAAGCCCTTTTCAACATATTTCAGCACCAGCAAGCTGCTAGAAAGGAATCTTTAGTTATTGACACTCTGTTGCAAAAAAGCTTCAACTCAGTGAGATAAACACTTTTTGACCGTATGGCTATATCTTTTCAAAATGTTGCAGGATCACAATGATTTTGACTTATATTATGCAGAATAAGCCCTTTTCAACATATTTCAGCACCAGCAAGCTGCTAGAAACAAATCTTTAGTTATTGACACTCTTTATCAAAAACGCTTCTACTCAGTGAGATAAACACTTTTTGACCGCATGGCTATATCTTTTCAAAATGTTGCAGGATCACAATGATTTTGACTTACATTATGCAGAATCAAGCCCTTTTCAACATATTTCAGCACCAGCAAACTGCTAGAAAGGAATCTTTAGTTATTGACACTCTTTATCAAAAAAGCTTCAACTCAGTGAGATAAACACTTTTTGACCGTATGGCTATATCTTTTCAAATTGTTGCAGGATCACAATGATTTTGACTTATATTATGCAGAATAAGCCCTTTTCAACATATTTCAGCACCAGCAAGCTGCTAGAAAGGAATCTTTAGTTATTGACACTCTTTATCAAAAACGCTTAAACTCAGTGAGATAAACACTTTTTGACCGTATGGCTATATCTTTTCAAAATGTTGCAGGATCACAATGATTTTGACTTACATTATGCACAATCAAGCCCTTTTCAACATATTTCAGCACCAGCAAGCTGCTAGAAAGGAATCTTTAGTTATTGACACTCTGTTGCAAAAAAGCTTCAACTCAGTGAGATAAACACTTTTTGACCGTATGGCTATATCTTTTCAAAATGTTGCAGGATCACAATGATTTTGACTTATATTATGCAGAATCAAGCCCTTTTCAACATATTTCAGCACAGCAAGCTGCTAGAAAGGAATCTTTAGTTATTGACACTCTGTTGCAAAAAAGCTTCAACTCAGTGAGATAAACACTTTTTGACCGTATGGCTATATCTTTTCAAAATGTTGCAGGATCACAATGAATTTGACTTATATTATGCAGAATCAAGCCCTTTTCAACATATTTCAGCACCAGCAAGCTGCTAGAAAGGAATCTTTAGTTATTGACACTCTGTTGCAAAAAAGCTTCAACTCAGTGAGATAAACACTTTTTGACCGTATGGCTATATCTTTTCAAAATGTTGCAGGATCACAATGAATTTGACTTATATTATGCAGAATCAAGCCCTTTTCAACGTATTTCAGCACCAGCAAGCTGCTAGAAACAAATCTTTAGTTATTGACACTCTTTATCAAAAACGCTTCTACTCAGTGAGATAAACACTTTTTGACCGCATGGCTATATCTTTTCAAATGTTGCAGGATCACAATGATTTTGACTTACATTATGCAGAATCAAGCCCTTTTCAACATATTTCAGCACCAGCAAAACTGCTAGAAAGGAATCTTTAGTTATTGACACTCTTTATCAAAAAAGCTTAAACTCAGTGAGATAAACACTTTTTGACCGTATGGCTATATCTTTTCAAATTGTTGCAGGATCACAATGATTTTGACTTATATTATGCAGAATCAAGCCCTTTTCAACATATTTCAGCACCAGCAAGCTGCTAGAAAGGAATCTTTAGTTATTGACACTCTTTATCAAAAACGCTTAAACTCAGTGAGATAAACACTTTTTGACCGTATGGCTATATCTTTTCAAAATGTTGCAGGATCACAATGATTTTGACTTACATTATGCACAATCAAGCCCTTTTCAACATATTTCAGCACCAGCAAGCTGCTAGAAAGGAATCTTTAGTTATTGACACTCTGTTGCAAAAAAGCTTCAACTCAGTGAGATAAACACTTTTTGACCGTATGGCTATATCTTTCAAAATGTTGCAGGATCACAATGATTTTGACTTATATATGCAGAATCAAGCCCTTTTCAACATATTTCAGCACCAGCAAGCTGCTAGAAAGGAATCTTTAGTTATTGGACACTCTGTTGCAAAAAAGCTTCAACTCAGTGAGATAAACACTTTTTGACCGTATGGCTATATCTTTTCAAAATGTTGCAGGATCACAATGAATTTGACTTATATTATGCAGAATCAAGCCCTTTTCAACATATTTCAGCACCAGCAAGCTGCTAGAAAGGAATCTTTAGTTATTGACACTCTGTTGCAAAAAAGCTTCAACTCAGTGAGATAAACACTTTTGACCGTATGGCTATATCTTTTCAAAATGTTGCAGGATCACAATGATTTGACTTATATTATGCAGAATCAAGCCCTTTTCAACGTATTTCAGCACCAGCAAGCTGCTAGAAAGGAATCTTTAGTTATTGACACTCTGTTGCAAAAAAGCTTCAACTCAGTGAGATAAACACTTTTTGACCGTATGGCTATATCTTTCAAAATGTTGCAGGATCACAATGATTTTGACTTATATTATGCAGAATCAAGCCCTTTTCAACATATTTCAGCACCAGCAAGCTGCTAGAAAGGAATCTTTAGTTATTGACACTCTGTTGCAAAAAGCTTCACTCAGTGAGATAAACACTTTTGACCGTATGGCTATATCTTTTCAAAATGTTGCAGGATCACAATGAATTTGACTTATATTATGCAGAATTAAGCCCTTTTCAACATATTTCAGCACCAGCAAGCTGCTAGAAACAAATCTTTAGTTATTGACACTCTTTATCAAAAACGCTTCTACTCAGTGAGATAAACACTTTTTGACCGCATGGCTATATCTTTTCAAAATGTTGCAGGATCACAATGATTTTGACTTACATTATGCAGAATCAAGCCCTTTTCAACATATTTCAGCACCAGCAAACTGCTAGAAAGGAATCTTTAGTTATTGACACTCTTTATCAAAAAAGCTTCAACTCAGTGAGATAAACACTTTTTGACCGTATGGCTATATCTTTTCAAATTGTTGCAGGATCACAATGATTTTGACTTATATTATGCAGAATTAAGCCCTTTTCAACATATTTCAGCACCAGCAAGCTGCTAGAAAGGAATCTTTAGTTATTGACACTCTTTATCAAAAACGCTTAAACTCAGTGAGATAAAACACTTTTTGACCATATGGCTATATCTTTTCAAAATGTTGCAGGATCACAATGATTTTGACTTACATTATGCAGAATCAAGCACTTTTCAACATATTTCAGCACCAGCAAGCTGCTAGAAAGGAATCTTTTGTTATTGACACTCCTTATCAAAAAAGCTTCAACTCAGTGAGATAAACACTTTTTGACCGTATGGCTATATCTTTTCAAAATGTTGCAGGATCACAATTAATTTGACTTATATTATGCAGAATTAAGCCCTTTTCAACATATATCAGCACCAGCAGGCTGCTAGAAAGGAATCTTTAGTTATTGACACTCCTGTTGCAAAAAAGCTTCAACTCAGTGAGATAAACACTTTTTGACCGTATGGCTATATCTTTTCAAAATGTTGCAGGATCACAATGAATTTGTCTTATATTATGCAGAATCAATCCCTTTTCAACATATTTCAGCACCAGCAAGCTGCTAGAAAGGAATCTTTAGTTATTGACACTCTGTGCAAAAAAGCTTCAACTCAGTGAGATAAACACTTTTTGACCGTATGGCTATATCTTTTCAAAATGTTGCAGATCACAATGAATTTGACTTATATTATGCAGAATCAAGCCCTTTTCAACATATTCAGCACCAGCAAGCTGCTAGAAAGGAATCTTTAGTTATTGACACTCTGTTGCAAAAAAGCTTCAACTCAGTGAGCATAACACTTTTTGACCGTATGGCTATATCTTTTCAAAATGTTGCAGGATCACAATGAATTTGACTTATATTATGCAGAATCAAGCCCTTTTCAACATATTTCAGCACCAGCAAGCTGCTAGAAAGGAATCTTTAGTTATTGACACTCTGTTGCAAAAAAGCTTCAACTCAGTGAGATAAACACTTTTTGACCGTATGGCTATATCTTTTAAAAAGGTTGCAGGATCACAATGATTTTGACTTATATTATGCAGAATCAAGCCCTTTTCAACATATTTCAGAACCAGCAAGCTGCTAGAAAGGAATCTTTAGTTATTCACACTCTGTTGCAAAAAAGCTTCAACTCAGTGAGATAAACCTTTTTGACCGTATGGCTATATCTTTTCAAAATGTTGCAGGATCACAATGAATTTGACTTATATTATGCAGAATCAAGCCCTTTTCAACATATTTCAGCACCACCAAGCTGCTAAAAGGAATCTTTTGTTATTGACACTCTTTATCAAAAACGCTTCAACTCAGTGAGATAAACCTTTTTGACCGTATGGCTATATCTTTTCAAAATGTTGCAGGATCACAATGAATTTGTCTTATATTATGCAGAATCAATCCCTTTTCAACATATTTCAGCACCAGCAAGCTGCTAGAAAGGAATCTTTAGTTATTGACACTCTGTTGCAAAAAGCTTCAACTCAGTGAGATAAACACTTTTTTGACCGTATGGCTATATCTTTTCAAAATGTTGCAGGATCACAATGATTTTGACTTATATTATGCAGAATCAAGCCCTTTTCAACATATTTCAGCACCAGCAAGCTGCTAGAAAGGAATCTTTAGTTATTGAAACTCTTTATCAAAAATGCTTCAACTCAGTGAGATAAACACTTTTTGACCGTATGGCTATATCTTTTCAAAATGTTGCAGGATCACAATGATTTTGACTTACATTATGCAGAATCAAGCCCTTTTCAACATATTTAAGCACCAGCAAGCTGCTAGAAAGGAATCTTTAGTTATTGACACTCTGTTGCAAAAAAGCTTCAACTCAGTGAGATAAACACTTTTTGACCGTATGGCTATATCTTTTCAAAATGTTGCAGGATCACAATGATTTTGACTTATATTATGCAGAATCAAGCCCTTTTCAACATTTTTCAGCACCAGCAAGCTGCTAGAAAGGAATCTTTAGTTATTGACACTCTGTTGCAAAAAAAGCTTCAACTCAGTGAGATAAACACTTTTGACCGTATGGCTATATCTTTTCAAAATGTTGCAGGATCACAATGAATTTGACTTATATTATGCAGAATCAAGCCCTTTTCAACATATTTCAGCACCAGCAAGCTGCTAGAAAGGAATCTTTAGTTATTGGACACTCTGTTGCAAAAAAGCTTCAACTCAGTGAGATAAACACTTTTTGACCGTATGGCTATATCTTTTCAAAATGTTGCAGGATCACAATGATTTGACTTATATTATGCAGAATCAAGCCCTTTTCAACGTATTTCAGCACCAGCAAGCTGCTAGAAAGGAATCTTTAGTTATTGACACTCTGTTGCAAAAAAGCTTCAACTCAGTGAGATAAACACTTTTTGACCGTATGGCTATATCTTTTCAAAATGTTGCAGGATCACAATGATTTGACTTATATTATGCAGAATCAAGCCCTTTTCAACATATTTCAGCACCAGCAAGCTGCTAGAAAGGAATCTTTAGTTATTGACACTCTGTTGCAAAAAAGCTTCAACTCAGTGAGATAAAACAACTTTTTGACCGTATGGCTATATCTTTTCAAAATGTTGCAGGATCACAATGAATTTGACTTATATTATGCAGAATCAAGCCCTTTTCAACGTATTTCAGCACCAGCAAGCTGCTAGAAAGGAATCTTTAGTTATTGACACTCTGTTGCAAAAAAAGCTTCAACTCAGTGAGATAACACTTTTTGACCGTATGGCTATATCTTTTCAAAATGTTGCAGGATCACAATGAATTTGACTTATATTATGCAGAATCAAGCCCTTTTCAACATATTTCAGCACCAGCAAGCTGCTAGAAAGGAATCTTTAGTTATTCACACTCTGTTGCAAAAAGCTTCAACTCAATGAGATAAACACTTTTTGACCGTATGGCTATATCTTTTCAAATGTTGCAGGATCACAATGAATTTGACTTATATTATGCAGAATCAAGCCCTTTTCAACATATTTCAGCACCAGCAAGCTGCTAGAAAGGAATTCTTTAGTTATTGACACTCTGTTGCAAAAAAGCTTCAACTCAGTGAGATAAACACTTTTGACCGTATGGCTATATCTTTTCAAAATGTTGCAGGATCACAATGATTTTGACTATATTATGCAGAATCAAGCCTTTTCAACATATTTCAGGACCAGCAAGCTGCTAGAAGGAATCTTTAGTTATTGACACTCTTTATCAAAAAAGCTTCAACTCAGTGAGATAAACACTTTTTGACCGTATGGCTATATCTTTTCAAAATGTTGCAGGATCACAATGATTTTGGCTTATATTATGCAGAATCAAGCCCTTTTTCAACATATTTCAGCACCAGCAAGCTGCTAGAAAGGAATCTTTAGTTATTGACACTCTGTTGCAAAAAGCTTCAGACTCAGTGAGATAAACACTTTTTGACCGTATGGCTATATCTTTTCAAAATGTTGCAGGATCACAATGATTTGACTTATATTATGCAGAATCAAGCCCTTTTCAACATATTTCAGCACCAGCAAGCTGCTAGAAAGGAATCATTAGTTATTGACACTCTGTTGCAAAAAGCTTCAACTCAGTGAGATAAACACTTTTTTGACCGTATGGCTATATCTTTTCAAAAGTTGCAGGATCACAATGAATTTGACTTATATTATGCAGAATCAAGCCCTTTTCAACATATTTCAGCACCAGCAAGCTGCTAGAAAGGAATCTTTAGTTATTGACACTCTGTTGCAAAAAAGCTTCAACTCAGTGAGATAAACACTTTTTGACCGTATGGCTATATCTTTTCAAAATGTTGCATGATCACAATGATTTTGACTTATATTATGCAGAATCAAGCCCTTTTCAACATATTTCAGCACCAGCAAGCTGCTAGAAAGGAATCATTAGTTATTGACACTCTGTTGCAAAAAAGCTTCAACTCAGTGAGATAAACACTTTTTGACCGTATGGCTATATCTTTTCAAATGTTGCAGGATCACAATGAATTTGACTTATATTATGCAGAATCAAGCCCTTTTCAACATATTTCAGCACCAGCAAGCTTGCTAGAAAGGAATCATTAGTTATTGACACTCTGTTGCAAAAAAGCTTCAACTCAGTGAGATAAACACTTTTTGACCGTATGGGGCTATATCTTTTCAAAAATGTTGCAGGATCACAATGAATTTGACTTATATTATGCAGAATCAAGCCCCTTTTCAACATATTTCAGCACCAGCAAGCTGCTAGAAAGGAATCTTTAGTTATTGGACACTCTGTTGCAAAAAAGCTTCAACTCAGTGA